>NW_025535157.1:0-111786 GCF_020615455.1 Coregonus clupeaformis | reverse complement strand
CTGTTGGCTCTCTGAGCACCTGGTACATAGAAACTCACTCAAACACTGACCCAAATACTCCCGAGTTACAATAGGTACCCTAATTAGCGAGGTCGGTGAAAGTTGTTAACATACATCTTTATATTGTCCACATTGTAACAAAACCTGTAGTTGCGTATGTCGTAGTAAATATATAATGTTATAGCTTGGTCTGACTAAAATCTTGTGCATGACCCATCTTGTGTTGGGCCTTTGTATTTAATACAATGCACAAGAGACTTCTATCTTGTCAGCCTTATCAGCAGGTGGCTATGGACAACACCCACGCCATAGGTCTCTCAGTTCTTCCAACTCACGAGTTCTTGCTCTGAGGACACACACACACACACCCACACACACACACACACACATCATCACTGATAAACACACACACACACACACACACACACACACACACCACTGATAAACACACACACACACACACACACCACTGTTAAACACACACAAACACACACACACACAAAAACCCCCCTTCTCTTAGGCTGAACATCTGAAGACAGAGAACCCGACTCAGAGCCAATGCAACAGTGACACTAGCCTGGAGGTGACCTCGCCCAACTCATCAGGACCAATCAGAAGATCAGAACTACTAGAATCAACCTACTTTATTTTATTGTATAAAATGTCAGCACACAATGTTTAGGGGCTCTCGCTCAGATATCTCCCCTACGAGATTGACGAACGGGTCCGTGCACGCTATTTACAGATATCTTTACCTCTGAATAAACTGCCTTATATTATACAATTATCCACCTTGTCCGAAAGTCTCTACTTGGTCTCCGTTCTCCAGTAAACTTGTGATCATCAACAAAATTGGTAGCAGAGGATGGTTTTCTAACTCTGAATTCGGTCCATAAAAGTTGATAGAGACAGGAGACAAGTAAGAGACGGATCAGAAAGTACGGGTGACCTGTTCGCAGGAGCAGCCGGGAATCCAGCTCGCCTCAGGAAACTGATCAAACGGACGTCAATACAAAGGTAAGCAGAACCTGTTAAAACAAAATCTGCATATTGTATTGTAGGATAAACCAAATTAAGATCAGTAGTACTGAGCGTGAGTATGGATTACCGTTAAATTTATAACATATCTATTATGACTCAAAAGGCATATATGTAAAGATATCTGAATTCTTTAGGTTTTTACTGTTGAAATGTGACTCTAGGTGAGGAGTCTATTTACAGAGGTTGTGGTTCACGAGAGAAGGACCCTTTTATTTTTACTGTTGATATCTGAAATCTTAGGTTTTTACTGTTGAAATGTGACTCTAAGAGAAGAAGTCTAGTTACAGTGGTTCACAAGCGAAGGACCGACTTTTATTTTCTGTTGAATTGTGGCTTTCTAGTGAGGAGGCTATTTACAGAGGTTTGGTTCACAAGAGATGGACCCTTTTATTTGATCCACAAGAGAAGGATCTGGTGACTTGATAAAAAGATTCAGATAGTCGGGTTGAGTTAATTCCGTGAGAATCCAAGTCCAGAAAAGGTTCTCCCGACTAGACGCCAGTTGAATGGTTTAAACGACTGGGAGTCTCCTTGAGGAGAATCAATAAAATAAAATAAAAATACAAGTTCAGATAGTCGGGCAAATGGTTGGCTTGGCACTCAACTAGATGTACTGTGAGGAACTCAAACTGAATTCGTGTGTTGATGTTGATATGTAAATGCAAAATGTAAATGTTGAAAGTGTTAACCTGAATGTTGTGTAAGATTGGCCGTTTCATGAGACTAACTAGTTGATAACTTTTAAGAGGACCACCGAGTCCTATTTTGCCTGTTATGCAGCCGCTGCGCTAAAAGCTGACTTGTACTTTTTTCCCTCTTGTGGTGTTGGTATTTCCTTAGTTCCTAAAATTAAATTGATAATTATTTTGGAAGCGCTCGAGTTGGTTAATATATTGTTCCAAAAGGGCGATTCTGATACCTTTTGGGAAAATATATAATAACTCGAATACCTGAAAAACAATAATAACTTTTGCAAAATAATTCCCAAAATTAAATTGATAATTATTTTAGGAGCGCTCGAGTTTGCTAATATATTCTTCCAAAAGGGCGATTCTGATACCTTTTGGGAAAATATATAATAACTCGAATACCTGAAAAACAATAATAACTTTTGCAAATAATTTCTAAAATTAAATTGATAATTATTTTGGGAGCGCTTGAGTTTGTTAATATATTCTTCCAAAAGGGCGATTCTGATACCTTTTGGGAAAATATATAATAGCTCGAGTACCTGAAAGACAATAATAACTTTTGCAAAATAATTCCTGGGATTAAATTGATGATTGTTTTGGGAGCGCTCGGGTTTGTTAATATATTGTTCCAAAAGGGCGATTCTGATACCTTTTGGGAAAATATATAATAATTCGAATAATTGAAAAACAATAATACCTTTTGCAAAATAATTCCTAATAATAAAGTATTGAACATTTTTTGTGTACGAGGGTGGGACATCAGAGATAAATCTCAGTCAGCGCCAAGAATACATTGCTGGATTCGGCCAGTGACGGGCTAAGAGCACCAAGATAGTCTAATAAACTGTATAACCATGGCAACCACTACCGTCCCAAAACTCAAATTTAATGAATATCTAGATCAAAAAATACAGGATAGAGCGGGAGGGAAAGAACAGTATAAGACAGTGAAGAAAGTGTGGGAGGGAGTGAAACTCAAATGGACACAGGCAGGTTACTTTAGCGGGGGTGCCCCGTCTAAAGGGCAACTCACCTCTATGGAGAAAGAGCTAGGGGAGGCAGTGAAGGAAGGAACAGAAAGTGAAGTGGAAATGAATAAGTCTCACTTATTCAAGAAGGAAGGGACTAAACACAGAGAGAGAGCAGAGGCTGAGCTAAGGATAGGTACGTGGGCAATTGAGGAAACACGACGAGCACACCCATACAAGAAACCAGACATGATGGGTGTGGTGATTGAACCCACATCTGAGACACCAATAGTGGGGACACAGTCCATGAGTGACATACCAGCGCCCTCAGCACCACTGTATCCGACCCTGCATCAGGAAGCGAAGAGCACACCACCCGCATACACACCCACTCCTCCAACTAACCCTTATAACCCATTCCTAAGTCCTGCAGTGGTACAAGCGCCTGTGTTCGTGGTGCAAGGAGGACACCTAGAGGGGAACATGGCACTAAGACCATACCATTGCTCTTCCAATGGGGCCCTTCCAATTTGAAGCATCAATTCCTATATTGTCCCAACTGTCCAATCAACCTATTAGGAAGGGACCTATTGCGCAAACTGAAATGTTCAATCTACCTTACCGAAAAGGGTGTGGAGGTTTCCATTGATCCCATTACCTCCACACCAGTTCATCCAGTTAGGGTGCTGATGCTACCCATCATCCCAACCCCAGTGCTCTCCCTGACCCGAAGAAATATACTGGTTGAAGTGCATCGAATCCGGCCAAGGAACCCCTGAGGTTCAATTCAAGTTCAACCAGCTGAGACAACTCATTTACACATTTCACCCATACAAGACTCCTCAAGCTGAAATCCACTGTACACTTAATGTGACTGACAATGATGTCAACCCATATACCGATGACTGGGATGAAAACATGATGCACCTGACACCAACAATCAGATGTTGTACCATAGTGTGTGGACAAGAAGGAGTGGCTGCTCCGGTTATCCTACCTTCCCATTTGAAATCCTGGTACCTACTGGGCGAAGAATCTGCTCCCCATGTTACACTGGCAGTTGGACACGGTTTTGAGGCAAGGAGCCTTGGGCCTATGATCAGAAGAGCATCCAAACTCCAGTGGGAACCCACCCAAACTCCAGGAATAACCAAAGCCACCACTGAGAACATGTGGAGGTTTATGACAGTTGACACAGAGGAACATTGCCTTCCTGAACGTTTGACTCTCCCAAGACACCATGGTAAACCTTACACAGACCACCCCTCATCACAAGCACTGCTTTCCACCGTTGATGAAGGCATATGGACACACACCCCATTTGATGTTGGACAACTACAGGTGGCACCAGTCACCATCACCTTACTCAACCCTGATCAAATTCCTATCTACCGAACACAGTACCGTCTGAAACCTGAACAGACCATGGGGATCAAACCAACCATAGATGGGTTGTTGGGAGCTCGTGTCATATATCGCACTGTGTCTCCATGGAACACACCAATCTTACCAGTCTTGAAAACAGGAGGCGAAACATACCGGATGGTACAAGACTTCCGAGCAGTGAACGACGTCACTGCACCCATTGACCTACCTGTCCCTGACCCTCACATTACACTGAGTAATCTCTCACCAAAACACCAATACTTCACCGTTGTGGATCTGGCTAATGCCTTCTTCAGCATTCCACTGGATGAGGCTTCACAGCCTCTCTTTGCCTTCACATATGAACATCAACAGTATACGTATTCGGTTCTTCCACAGGGTTACAGGTGTTCTCCCGGAATCTTCAATCATATCCTAAAGACACACCTGGCCGAATTGAAAATCCCTGAAGGAGTGATACTCATCCAATATGTAGATGACCTTTTGCTGGGGGCTCCCACATCTGATCTCTGTCTACAAATGACAAAAACCCTACTTGACTTCTTGGCTGTCAAAGGCTACAAGGTCAAAATGAGCAAAGTCCAGTCCTGTCGCAGAACTGTCCTTTTCCTTGGCAGAGAAATCTCAGGAGAAGGTGCTGGTCTCTCGAAATCCCACCGAGATTCCATACTCCATCATCCACGTCCCATCACAGTGTCAGGCATGTTGTCCTTCCTGGGGTTGACAGGGTACAGCCGTACCCACATCCCTGACTACACATCCAGGACTGAACCACTGAGAGAAATAGTGAGAGAAGCAGGACCAAGAAACTTACACTCCTCACTTACCTGGACACCTGAAGCATCAACAGCATTTGCTCTCCTAAAAACCGATCTCTCGGTGGCAGCAGCTCTGACAGCACCCGACTACAAAAACAAATTTCATCTTGATGTTTCTGAAAAGGAGGGGTTCACTTCTTCCATCCTTTTTCAGAAACAAGAGGGGGAGAGAAGAGTACTGATGTATCATTCCTCTAAGTTGGACCATATTGAAGCAGGTCAGACAACATGTTCCAGGTACGTGGCTGCAGTGGCAAAAGCTATTGAAAAAACCGCCCACCTGGTAATGTGCCACAAATTGGAAATCCATACGCACCATGGGGTTGCAGCATATCTGATGAGCAAGGAATTCACGTTCAGCGCTGAAAGAAAGAACAAAATCCAGAATAAATGCACCCAATCACACATTACTTTTGTCAACACCGACAAAAACATGGCAGACGCACTCAATGCAGAAGAAGGGTTGGCACACTCCTGCGAAGAGAGGGCGGCACAGGAACTGAAACTGCGACCAGACTTGGGAAACGAACCCCTTACCAATCCTGATCTATGGTTGTACACCGATGGATGCTGCTATAGAGGAGAAGAAGGGAACATAGCAGCATATGCAGTGGTACAGCAGCTTCCAGACGGGTCACACGTGACCCTGGAATCAGACATCATCCCACAACCTGCCTCAGCCCAACTAGCCGAGATCATTGGTTTGACTCCAAGCCCTGGAAAAGGCTGAAGGAAAGACTGTGAACATCTACACTGACTCAGCATATGCTCATGGAGCAGTCCATACAGATGGACCACAATGGGTCAGACGTTAACTTCACCACAACAGGAAACCTTCCGATCAAACACAAGGCACAAATGGAGAGACTGATAAAAGCAGTCTCACTACCTGAGCAGGTGGCCATCATGAAGTGCAAAGGACATCAGCAACTCAAGAACAAAGTCAGCGAGGAAATGACGCAGCTGACAAAGCAGCCAAGAAAGCTGGGGGCTACACTCCAAGACAGATGGTGCTGCAGACTCAACCAGCTAGAACAGAACTCACAGACCAACACATAAAGGAACTACAATTCACAGCGGGCCCGTATGAGCACTCGGTATGGGGACAGAATGGAGCCACCAAAGGACCTGATGAACTTTGGAGATGCCATGACGGCAGGTTGGTGGCCCCAGCTAATCTCTGTCCCGAGCTGATACGTGAGGCTCATGGGCCCACCCATGAAGGGAAACTCAAAACTTTACAGAAGGTTTCCCATATTTGGTGGCACCCACACATTAAGGACATGACAGACTTGTTTTGTGATGAGTGCAGCATTTGTGGCAGCCACAACCCAAAGAAACCTTTCCAAACACCCATGGGTTCATACCCAGTACCTAATGCATGTTTTCAGGACATTAGCATAGATTACACTGACATGGGGGCTGATAATGTAACTAATGGGAAAAGGTACTTATTGGTAATGGTAGATCGATTCTCCAAATGGGTTGAGGCAATACCAACAGCACGTGAGGATGCTAGGTCAGTTATTAAGTGGCTGCAGACTGAACTCATACCAAGGTATGGGGTTCCAAGACAAATTCGATCCGACAACGGGTCCCATTTCAGTAACCAACACCTGAGACAGGTGGAGGAGAGGTTCGGCATTGTGCACAAGTTTGGGTCAGTGTACCGGCCGCAATCTCAGGGCCTCGTGGAACGCGCCAATCAAACTTTGAAAGCTAAGATAGCCAAGGTATGTGCAGGTTCTAAATTGACGTGGGTGGAAGCCCTGCCCCTTGCGTTGATGGCCATGAGGTCCTCACCAGGAGCAGGGACACATCTTTCACCCCATGAAATAATGACCGGAAGAGTTATGCCAGGTCCACCAAGAGAGGGAGGTCATATGCCCCCTCTTGATGTACACCAGATAGGTATGACTGACTATGTAAGGAAATTGACGGAACTGTCTGCAGCTCTCTCCAAACAGATACACAGAGTCCAAGAGGGGGAGCTGACGGGGGATCCAGAACCACTGAAGGTAAAGGTTGGCGACTGGGTAAGGATCAAGGTTCACAAGAGAAAGTGGCAAGATCCCAGGTGGACTGGACCGTACGAAGTGAAGGAGGTTACTTCACACTCAGTCCAGGTCAAAGGTAAATCAGGCGCACCTTGGCACCACTTGACACATTGTACACCAGCACCAACTCCTTCCAGAACCCTGACTGAAGTCAGAAGTGATTTAATCACATTAAATTCGGATCAAATTCTTGACACCAACACTATCTGAATATGTGGAGGAGACTCCCATCTTCAGATACTGGAGGGGAAAAAACAGAGGAGGGACAGACCACCATGGGAGAGACTGGGGTGCTCTGCTCCACTCCTTGTTTTGCTGATTGTAACTATTGGGGTTACTCTAGGAATCATACTCTGGTCAGTACAGCACATGACACAGACACCCATTACACCCACTAGTAAACCTAACGACACATTCAATGCCACAACCATACGTCCGACCAACCTGCACTCCGACACATTGAGCCCAGATCAGAATGTAAGCCACAGCCACCACGTAAATAAACGACAAGTTGTCTCTAACACCCTTTCCTGTGGGCCCAGACAATTGTATAGAAGCACCACATTATGTATACCCTTTAATGTTACCACTACTGCGACAGTGCCGTGGGTAGACTTCGGAGAACTTACCTACTACCGTGACTGGGACTGGTATATGACAGTGGGGGACACCCATAGCGATTGGACTTGGACAAACTTGGTATGTGAGACTAATTATGACTGGTCCAGTTGCACCTCTACTACATTAGGAAAACAATGGAGGAAACTCTTGACTTTGACAAAAACTCTAAAGGACTCAAATTTACTATCTATCCTGGTATTGCATTAGGCTGCCAGGACTTTAGACTTGCTCCTTATGTAAGCTGTACCACTGCACCAGTCCATTGGAATGTTCGAATTTGTCATATTAATAACACAAAAGCACAGGCTATTAATGAAAATGGTAATAAGAATAATTCTATTATTTTACTTGCAGCACCGCCTACTCTTGACGGTGCTATCCTTACAGCTACAGGGGTCTCGGGACTTACGAATAATTGGGTATTATTGGCTGAGGAGGCGGGCAAGGCCACCCACCAGAGTTGTGTGGTTTGTATGGGGGCACGGCCATTGCTTCGCATTATCCCTGCCGCCATTACGCCAGAATGCTTCCTGTCTGTCATGAAACATGACAACCCTTCCGCCAATTGTACACTATGGGACGTAGTTCATCCCTTGGTTACTAAAGCAACTAAGAAACCAATTTTTTCCTATCAGGTGGCTAGAGCTAACTTTACCTGTGTTAATCTCACGAAAGGTCTACCATTGTTGGGTATGGTACCTGTTGGATGGTGTCGGTTTATCTATACGCCTAATGCTGAGTTTAAACCTGTTTCCAGGGCTGATGTCTGGTGGTGGTGTGGAGGCGTTCGTCTGTTTGATGGACTGCCTGGAAATGCCACAGGCACCTGTGCACTAGTCTCTCTTTTGCTACCAATTTCTGTGTATCCAACAGGTGTTCAGGAGCTGGTGACCCATGTGTCTGACTTAATTCCTACCAGGACCAGGCGCTGTGGGCCCTACTCATGGGGACCCAACCTACATTGATGCAATTGGGGTCCCTAGGGGGGTACCAGATGAGTATAAATTGATTGACCAAGTAGCCGCAGGTTTTGAATCTTCATTTTGCTGGTGGTGCACGATTAATAAAAATGTTGACAGAATCAATTATGTCCATTTTAATGTTCAAAAATTAGGCAATTGGACACAACAAGGTTTTGAGGCGGTGCATGGCCAGTTGGCTGCGACCTCTCTCATGGCTTTCCAAAATCGTATTGCTGTCGACATGCTCCTGGCTGAAAAAGGAGGAGTATGTGCTATGTTTGGTGAACAATGTTGTACCTTTATTCCCAACAATACAGCCACAGATGGCAGCTTGACTGTCGCCCTGGAAGGGTTACGAACTCTTAATGGCAAAATGAAGAGCCACTCAGGGGTGGATACTTCAATGTGGGACTCTTGGATGGATGCGTTTGGTAAATATAAAACGCTTGTTTCTTCTATACTTGTATCCATCTCTGTTTTTGCTGCAATTCTAGTGCTTTGTGGATGCTGTTGCATTCCATGCATACAGACGCTGACAACCAGGATTATAACCACCGCTATTGATCCACATCCTGCAGATAACGGTCAGATGTTTCCTTTGCTTGCTATTGACGATGCTGACCAAGGATATCTGGATGATGAATAGCATTTAAGCTTTTTTTGTCACGTCTCTTGTGAGACGTGAAGAGGGGGAATGTAAAACTTTATCTTCTGATAAAGTTTTCCCTATTTTGCCAATTGCAGCATTTAAGCTTTTGTCACGTCTCTTGTGAGACGTGAAGAGGGGGAATGTAAAACTTTATCTTCTGATAAAGTTTTCCCTATTTTGCAAATTGCAGCTTTAAGCTTTTGTCACGTCTCTTGTGAGACGTGAAGAGGGGGAATGTAAAACTTTATCTTCTGATAAAGTTTTCCCTATTTTGCCAATTGCACTATTAAGCTTGTGTCACGTCTCTTGTGAGACGTGAAGAGGGGGAATTAAAACTTTATCTTCTGATAAAGTTTTCCCTATTTTGCCAATTGTAGCATTTAAGCTTTTTGTCACGTCTCTTGTGAGACGTGAAGAGGGGGAATGTAAAACTTTATCTTCTGATAAAGTTTTCCCTATTTTGCCAATCACACTGTTAGCTTGTGTCACGTCTTAAGTTTTCCTTCTTTACTGTTACTTGGTCACGTCTCTGGGGAGACGTGAAGAGAGGGATTTGTCGTAGTAAATATATAATGTTATAGCTTGGTCTGACTAAAATCTTGTGCATGACCCATCTTGTGTTGGGCCTTTGTATTTAATACAATGCACAAGAGACTTCTATCTTGTCAGCCTTATCAGCAGGTGGCTATGGACAACACCCACGCCATAGGTCTCTCAGTTCTTCCAACTCACGAGTTCTTGCTCTGAGGACACACACACACACACCCACACACACACACACACACACATCATCACTGATAAACACACACACACACACACACACACACACACCACTGATAAACACACACACACACACACACCACTGTTAAACACACACAAACACACACACACACAAAAACCCCCCTTCTCTTAGGCTGAACATCTGAAGACAGAGAACCCGACTCAGAGCCAATGCAACAGTGACACTAGCCTGGAGGTGACCTCGCCCAACTCATCAGGACCAATCAGAAGATCAGAACTACTAGAATCAACCTACTTTATTTTATTGTATAAAATGTCAGCACACAATGTTTAGGGGCTCTCGCTCAGATATCTCCCTACGAGATTGACGAACGGGTCCGTGCACGCTATTTACAGATATCTTTACCTCTGAATATGTCACGGTTTACTAAGCCAGAACCCAGAAGCAGACCAGGACAAGGTAAGTGGTGTCAAAGGTGAGTGTTTATTTAACTGATCCACGAGTGCTGCTGAATAATCCAGGGAACAGAGCGGGCGGCGTGGATGAGTTGTTGAGGGTGCAGTAGTTGGTCCAATGATGGCTCGGCAGTCGCCGACCATCAGGCAGAGGTTGGGTGAAGATTCCGGACGAGTGACTGCAGGGAGAACAAAACGGAGGTAAGCATACAACCAGCAAACAAGGTGCAAAACAACAAAACTAATGCTCTAAGCTCTAAGACTGATCCGCTGATAAACATCCTGTTCATGGCTACCGATCCGGCAGGGAATGGATGTTAGGCCAGAGCCTAAGAAGGGTGATGATCAGGACCAGGTGTGCAGATTGCTGATGGGATGCAGGTGCGGAAATCAAGAGAGCTCCCGCCTAGCAACGTTGCCCGGCAACCAGGCAGGGAGCGTTCCAGAGCCCTCGGGAAACTGGAGATCACGAGCAGAAAAACTAGTACACAGACAGGACCCGACTCAGACTGCCGGGATCGTTACAGTACCCCCCCTCCGACGAACGCCACCGGGCGGACTCCCGGAGCGCCAGGATGGAGGCGGTAGAAGTCACGAATGAGGTCAGCATCTAGGATCTGTCGCCGCGGAATCCAACTCCTCTCTTCAGGACCATACCCCTCCCAGTCCACGAGATACTGGAAACCCCGGCCCCGCCGTCTGGAATCCATGATGCGTCGCACCGTGTAGGCAGGACCACCTCCGATCATCCGAGGAGGAGGAGGAGGAGGCGGAGGAGGCAACAGAGGACTGAGGAAAACAGGCTTGAGGCAGGAGACATGAAAGGTGGGATGGACTCTGAGCGTCCTCGGTAGTTTGAGTCGAACTGCCACCGGATTGATCACCTTCTCCACCACAAACGGACCAATGAACTTCGGTAACAACTTCCTAGACTCAGTCCGTAAAGGAAGATCCCGTGTGGCCAACCAGACCCTATCTCCGATGGTATAGGTGGGAGCGGGGATCCGGCGACGATTCGCCTGGAGCTGATACCGGTCCGAAACTCTAAGGAGTGCCTTTCTGGCCCGATGCCAGGTCCGGTGGCAACGACGAATATGGGCCTGAACAGAAGGCACTGAGAGCTCCTTCTCCTGAGAAGGGAACAAGGGAGGTTGGTAGCCATACAGGCACTGGAAGGGAGACATCCCAGTGGCAGATGTAGGGAGAGTATTGTGGGCATACTCAACCCAAGGCAACTGAGAGACCCAGGAGGTGGGGTTGGAAGAGACCAGGCAGCGTAGCGTGGATTCCATCTTCTGGTTGGCTCTCTCCGCCTGACCATTAGATTGGGGGTGAAAACCAGATGTGAGACTGACTGTAGCTCCAATGGCCAAACAGAAGGACTTCCAGACAGCAGAGGTAAACTGAGGGCCACGGTCGGAAACGATATCACTGGGCAACCCGTGGACCCTGAAAACCTCCCGAACCAGGATCTCGGACGTCTCCGAGGCAGAGGGAAGCTTGGCAATTGGCACAAAGTGGGCGAACTTGCTGAATCTGTCCACGATAGTCAGAACGACCGTGTTCCCCTCAGAAGCGGGCAACCCAGTGACAAAGTCCAGGGCCAGATGCGACCATGGTCGCCGGGGAATAGGAAGGGGGTGAAGTAGTCCAGAGCTGGGCCGATTGGTACTCTTATTCTGCGCACACACTGGACAGGCAGCAACAAAACCCCGAGTATCCTCGGCCATGGCAGGCCACCAAAACCGTCTGCGAAGAAACGCCATCGTCCGAGCCACGCCAGGGTGACAAGCCATCTTGCTGGCGTGGGACCATTTGAGGACAGCAGGACGAACCGACTCAGGTACAAACAACCGACCGGGTGGACCGTTACCGGGACCGGGCTGCGTCCGAAGGGCCGCCATCACCTCCTCCTCAATCTTCCACATAACTGCTCCCACGACGCAGTTCCGGGGGAGAATTGTCTCGGTCTTGGACCCACTCTCTTCCGTCTTGGAGAACATCCGGGACAAGGCGTCCGCCTTGCCGTTCTTAGATCCAGGTCGGAACGTCAGGGAAAAATTGAATCGTCCGAAAAACAACGCCCACCTGGCCTGACGGGAGTTGAGACGTCTAGCCGATTGCACGTAAGCAAGATTCTTGTGGTCAGTCCAGACAATAAACGGTTGCTCCGCCCCCTCCAACCAGTGGCGCCACTCCTCCAAGGCAAGTTTCACCGCGAGAAGCTCCCGGTTACCCACATCGTAATTCCTCTCCGCAGGCGAAAGGCGACGAGAGTAGTAGGCGCAGGGATGGAGTTTACTGTCCGTGGAGCATCGCTGCGACAGGATGGCGCCAACTCCCCACATCAGACGCGTCCACTTCAACGACGAACTGACGGGCCGTGTCCGGTTGAGAGAGAATCGGTGCGTTGGTGAATCGCCTCTTCAAATCCAGAAACGCTCGATCCGCCTCCGGATTCCACTTGAAGGTCCTGATACTGGAAGTCAAGGCAGTTAACGGAGCGGCCACACGGCTGTAATCCCGGATGAATCTGCGGTAGAAATTCGCAAACCCCAAAAATCTCTGGAGCTGCAATCTCGTACCGGGCTGGGCCCATTCCAGAACCGCTCTAACCTTCTCCTGGTCCATCCTAATCTCTCCCCTGGAGATGATGTACCCGAGAAAGAATGTCGTGTGGGCGTGAAACTCGCACTTCTCGGCCTTCACGAACAGGCGATTCTCCAACAATCGCTGCAGAACCTGCCGGACATGCTGGACGTGGTCGGAAGGTTCCTTCGAGAAGATCAGAATGTCATCCAGGTAAACAAACACAAAGAGACCGATCATATCTCTCAGGACGTCGTTCACCATACTCTGGAATACCGCTGGAGCATTGGTCAGTCCAAACGGCATCACCTGATACTCGAAGTGACCCATCGGTGTATTGAAACCCGTCAACCACTCGTCCCCCTCTCTGATCCGGACCATGTGATACGCATTGCGTAGGTCTAGCTTGGTGAACACCGTAGCACCCTGTAAGGAGTCGAAGGCAGAACTCATCAAGGGCAGGGGATACTTGTTCTTGACCGTGATGTCATTCAACCCCCCGATAATCAATACACGGTCGAAGAGAGCCATCCTTCTTACCCACAAAGAAGAATCCTGCCCCCAGGGGTGATGACGAGGGCCGAACGAGACCAGCAGCTAGGGACTCCTTGATGTAGGTCTCCAAAGCCTCACGTTCAGGTCGGGAGATACTGTATAACCTTCCCTTGGGGTAGACAGCTCCAGGGAACAGGTTGATGGCACAATCATATGGTCGGTGGGGAGGGAGTGACAGAGCCTTCTGCTTACTGAACACTTCCCCCAAATCGTGATATGTCTCGGGAACCAGGGACAAATCTGGGGGTTTAGCCTCAATCACCTGACTGGGAACCGAATGGGGACAGGCAGTCTTGAGACAGTTAGCATGACAATCAAGGCTCCAACTCGTTACCTTGCCCGTCACCCAATCGAACGTGGGATTGTGTTCCTTCAGCCAGGGGTATCCAAGGACCAGAGGAACATGGGAAGACGGCAGAATGAAGAATGAAATCATCTCCGAATGATTCCCCCGACAACAGCATCTTAACCGGTTCAGTCCTCATCGTGATACGTGCCAGACTACTGCCGTCCAGAGTGGTAGCTTCAATGGCTTCCGGCAATTGCTCCTTGGAAAGCCCCAGCTGTTCCACCAACTCGGCATCAAGAAAGCTTCCATCGGCACCTGAATCGATAAAAGCGTTAATCGCTAAGCTCTGATTCCTGTTCATAAGGGTAGCCGGGAAACGGGGTCTGACAGAGGTATTGAGAGGTCGAAACTGGCTCGCTAAAAGTCCTCCCAACTTTAGCGAGCCGCGCGGTTTGACGACCGCCGGGAACCAGTGGCGAGGTAATGTCCCGAACCACCACAGTAGAGGCAACAGTTAGTCCTACGTCTGTGTTGGCGCTCCTCCTTGGTTAACCCGTGCCGCCCCACTTGCATGGGTTCAGAATCGGGAGACAGGACCTCTCCACTAATCCTGTGTGGTGGACGATGATCGACGTATTCTGGTCCACCCCCGACCCGACTGGAACCTGAGAAGCTGATCGGTTGGACGGGACCCATTGCTTCTCCCTCCTTCGCTCTCGGACTCGATTATCCACCCGAATAGACAAGGCTACCAAGCTGTCCAGGTCACTAGGCTCCGGATAGGAGATCAACTCATCCTTGAGCTGCTCCGACAGACCCTGGTAAAAGGCCGCTTGCAGAGACTCCTCATTCCACCCACTCTCCACAGCCAACGTCTTGAACTCGATCACGAAGTCGGCCACGCTGCGAGTTCCTTGGCGAAGCGAAAACAGGCGCCTAGCTGCGTCCCTCCCTCGGACGGAATGGTCGAAGAGCTTCCTCATCTCGGCCGTGAACCCCTGGTATGAAGCCATGCAGGGATCCTGTCGTTCCCAAACGGCTGAAGCCCACTCCAGCGCTCGACCACGCAGCAACTCAATCACAAAGGCTATCCTAGCTTTGTCTGTGGCATAAGAGTAGGGCTGTAGATCGAACACTAATCCACACTGCATAAGGAAGGAACGGCATCTTCCCAGCTCCCCCTCATATTTATCCGGCGTCGGAACCTTGGGCTCACGGAAGGACGCAGCTCCAGAAGCGGCAGGCGAGATGGGTGAAACCGGTAGTGGATCCTCCACCGGAAACTTGCGCTGGTTCTGGACCTCCGTCAGACCGGTAGAAAGGTTCCGAACTGACAACGCGATCTCCTGTAGTACCGTGCTATGATGGCCCAACATCTTCTCCTGATGGGTAATGGCATGGCGAACAGAGTCCAGGTCCGCTGGGTTCATTACTGGCCGGATCGTTCTGTCACGGTTTACTAAGCCAGAACCCAGAAGCAGACCAGGACAAGGTAAGTGGTGTCAAAGGTGAGTGTTTATTTAACTGATCCACGAGTGCTGCTGAATAATCCAGGGAACAGAGCGGGCGGCGTGGATGAGTTGTTGAGGGTGCAGTAGTTGGTCCAATGATGGCTCGGCAGTCGCCGACCATCAGGCAGAGGTTGGGTGAAGATTCCGGACGAGTGACTGCAGGGAGAACAAAACGGAGGTAAGCATACAACCAGCAAACAAGGTGCAAAACAACAAAACTAATGCTCTAAGCTCTAAGACTGATCCGCTGATAAACATCCTGTTCATGGCTAACGATCCGGCAGGGAATGGATGTTAGGCCAGAGCCTAAGAAGGGTGATGATCAGGACCAGGTGTGCAGATTGCTGATGGGATGCAGGTGCGGAAATCAAGAGAGCTCCCGCCTAGCAACGTTGCCCGGCAACCAGGCAGGGAGCGTTCCAGAGCCCTCGGGAAACTGGAGATCACGAGCAGAAAAACTAGTACACAGACAGGACCCGACTCAGACTGCCGGGATCGTTACAGAATAAACTGCCTTATATTATACAATTATCCACCTTGTCCGAAAGTCTCTACTTGGTCTCCGTTCTCCAGTAAACTTGTGATCATCAACACGTAACAGCACTTTGTGTAACTTTACCACAGTTTTATATTGACAAATTACGGCGCCAAGGACAACATACCTTGCTAGTTGAAGGTCAGGCAAAAGAGAACAATAAGAGGGTACATAAATACAGATAACCCGCGATGGACCAAACCAAAATATACACAACTTTTACAATTAGGTGTATTTGCAATATAGATACATAAACATGTTTGTACACCAAAAAATAACATTAGCTATGCAGCTGTAATTAAATAAAGAAACCACATTGAATTATTATTATTATTAATTTATCAACATCCCCTCTTGGCCTGGCCTACTTGAACTGTCCTTGTGTGCAATTTGGTGCATAATCTAGGGGAACAACATCACACTACTACACATATAATTCAAGTCATACCTTTATTGTCATTCATGCTCTTATTTTTAACCTAGTAGTTTTGCAAAAGTGTAACCTGCGTCAATTCTAGGAAATATTGGAATAACGTGCTTAAGAGGAGCCCTGACACGCACAACAGGATAACACAACTACCACATTTTCAATTGACAATCATTGATTTAAATGGATGTGGTCAATAGATTTGTATAGGCATATATACTAATTTAATTTAACTTGTAAGCCAAGGTTGGATTAGTAGGTCTATGCAACATGCACCTGGATAACCGCGTCATGAATCGGAACGGGCTCCAACGTCCTCATATACACATTATGACAAAATAAAGATCTTAATATTTCACGAAATAAAGACATAGAAGAAAACAGGTTCTAGAAACTCAATTTCTCCATGGCAATAGAATGTAAACATGTAAATTGCGCCAAACATATCCAAATATCGCCTACAACTCAATTCTCAGCGCAGCATATTGGACGACTCCACAGGCATTGATCATTCGCGACTTTAAGTCATTCCTGTTATCTCTAGAGCATCCCGTATATTTATAGCGCTGCATTTCGTCCCCCTCTGACCATGGATAGGGTTGGGAGCATTCCTGAGTTCACTTATGGTCCCACTAAGGTAATCTTAGGAGATATTCCTTTTGGCATACTGTAAATGCCTGTGCATAATGTACCTACTAAAGCATAATTGTTTTAATTATCTTCAAAGGAATTCTGTAGAAGCAGCCTTTATTTTCAGACTCTGCAGGCCTGCTGGGAGGAAGCATATTACAATAAACAGGTAAGATTCATCCCACAAAAAAAGTAACCACAGAAAAAAAGAGATAGATTTCATCCCAAAACAAGAGTTTTATTTCAAGACAGTTTAGAGAAGATGGTCATAAGAGTTTTTAATATCACTTGCAAATTGTGAGACATGAGCAGTTGTGAAATGTTGCGAGAGGCCCTTCTGAAAGCACATTATATGGTCTTTAGTGGCACGGTCTCACACCTTACCTCATCTTGCAGAAGAAGTTCATGGTCCACTATCTGCTGCTCCAGAGTCGAGGCCAGGTCTCGCCCCATGTCACCATGGAGCACATGAGCGACTGGCTGGTGTCTCAGGGCAAAAAATCCCTTAGGGAGAGGTGAGTACCACGTCAGCTCTCACCTTCACTGCCATTCTCTGTCACCAGCAGCACTCCAGGAGGTGTGGGTAAAATAAACAACAGATAAATAGGAAGCCAGGAAAGTTGAAATGCTTTGTGTTTTATTTGAAGGGTGTGGAAGGAAACCCTGGAGGAGGGGAACGAACTCGCTCGGCTGGTAAGAGAATGAGAGTTAGAGACTTAGACTATCAGTCAGTGAGCTCCTTTCTAGCCTTTCAACAACTAGTCAGTACAGCAGAATATATCTGTTGTGAAATTACACTAATGGGACTTCCTGTTTCCTACGGCAGACCTGGGAAGTAAACACCTGCCTAAAAATGATTGACATGGAGCACAAGGCTGTCTGCAAGCTCCGCCGCTCTATGCACACCACCTCTCCAGCTGGCGCTGACATGTGAGTTCCATGTACTGCCCTGCATACAGCTTGCTCCATTCATCTACACATCTGGAGCTATGCAGAAAATAACTAGGGCAGTGTTCTCTGTGTGAACATTGCACATCGTTTAGCTTTCTCTGCTGCTTTTTGTTGATTTCAGCGACCCCAAGGTCCACATCATCGTGGAGAGAGCTGTGAGGAGCATTCTGGACAAGCTGTTCAATAAGCCCTGTAGCAACCTGCTCAGCCCATCCCAGGTGGTGGTGGAGCTGGTGCCCAGGATCCTCCTGGCCCTGTGGCTTCAGCCAGAGGAAGGCCATTCAGATCACCCCATCCTCCTAAGCGGGATGGCTGTGAGTATGGTGGTGGCCGTAGGGGAGAAGCTCTCCAACACGTTGAAGGCCTCTTCTCCTCACACCCCTTTCTCCCGGGCTGCTGCTTTTGACTCTGTGAGGTCGATCCTCGGGAGAATCAGCCAGTCCTTCTCCCTGGATGACCTCAAGACCCCCTTTTTTTTATGAGCTCTGTCTGTGCCTTTGTGGCGGACGAGGTGAAAAGCTACTTCCAGCCTACTGCAGACACCCTGCGAGTTCCCCCTGTCCTAGTGGTGGCCTTCTCCGCCACACTACCAGCTGATATCCAAGCAGGTGAGTAGCACTCATAGAAAGCACTCTGACAGATGCCTTTTGTCATGACATCCTGGTGCCTTGTAGTAGTAGAGCCAATCAGGATTTTAATTGTCACCCCTAACACAGATGCAGACCAGGCTTCTTCCCACCTGGAGGTTGTGGAAATCCCCCATAACACAGAGGCAGACCCAGCTTCTTCCCACCCGGAGGTTGTGGACATCACCCCTAACACAGAGAAAGACCCGGCTTCTGCCCACCTGGAGGTTGAGGGATTCACCCCTAACACAGAGTTTGACCCAGCTTCTCCCCCACCTAGATGTTGTTGACATCACCCGTAGCAGAGAGGAAGACCCGGCTTCTTCCCACATAGTGGTTTTGGACATCACCCCTAACACAGAGGCACACCTGGCTTCTTCCCACCTGGAGGCTGCTGACAAAACCCGTAGCACAGAGGCAGACCCGGTATCTTACCACCTGGAAGTTGAGGACATCACCCCTAACACAGAGGCACACCTGGCTTCTTCCCATCAGGAGCTTGTGGACATCACCCCAAACACAGAGGCAGACCCGGGTTCTTCCCACCTAGAGATTGCGGTCATCAACCCTAACAAAGAGGCACACCTGGCTTCTTCCCACCTGGAGGTTGTGAACGTCACCCCTAACACAGAGGCTGAGACGGTTTCTACCCACCTGAAGTTTGTGGACATCACCCCTAACACAGAGTCAGACCCTGCTTCTTCCCACCGTATGGTTGTTGACATCACCCATAACTCAGAGGCAGACCCAGCATCTTCCCACCTGGAGGTTGTGGACATCACCCCTAACACAGAGGCAGACCCGGCTTCTTCTCACCTGGAGGTTGTGGACATCACCCCTAACAAAGAGGCACACCTTGCTTCTTCCCACCTGGAGGTTGTGGACATCACCCCTAACAAAGAGGCACACCTGGCTTCTTCCCACAAGGAGCTTGTGGACATCACCCCTAACACAGAGGCTGAGACGGCTTCTACCCACCTGAAGTTTGTGGTCATCACCCCTAACACAGAGTTAGACCCGGCTTCTTCCTATCAGGAGGTTGTGGAAACCACCCCTAACACAGAGACAGACCCGGCTTCTTCCCACCTGGAGCTTATGGACATCACCCCAAACACAGAGGCAGACCCGGCTTCTTCCCACCTGAAGGTTGTGGACATCAACCCTAACACAGAGGCAGATCCTGCTTCTTCCCACCTGGAGTTTGTGGACATCACCCCTAACACAGATGCAGACCCGGCTTCTTCCCACCTAGAGGTTGTGGACATCACCCCAAACACAGAGGCAGATCCTGCTTCTTCCCACCTGGAGCTTGTGGACCTCACCCCTAACACAGATGCATACCCTGCTTCTTCACTCTTGGAGGTTGTGGACGTCACACCTGAAGAAAAGCCTCTCATGGTGGCCGTCTACGCCACTCTGCCATCTGACATCCAAGCAGGTGAGTAAGACTTATAGAAAGCACTCTGACAGGTGCCGTTCATCATGATAACATGTAAAGTGTTGGTCCCATGTTTCATGAGCTGAAATAAAAGATCCCATTCAACTGGCCAGTGTTTAGAACCTACGGTTTGCATTTATTTACATTCTGTCCCGCTTTTGTCCCTTTCCAGAGGATGTTGCTGTGGTCACCCTGGACGTCACCCCACACGTCACCAAGGGCGTGACCCTGGATGTTCCATCCAGGGCGAGGAAAAGGGGCAGTCCAGCGTTTTTTTGCAGGCTTTGGAGGGCAGTGTGCTGCTGCGCTTGCCACAAGGAAGAGGAGGAACAATATTAACTATTCATTAGACCAGAAACAGGATTGAACCATATACCATTAAATTCTTTGCATTATAGTTGCCTTCAATTCTGATTTTCTTCTGTTTAATTCTTAATTAATTTCAGAACATTTCTCTAAACTTTGTGGAGTAGGTTGTATAAATAGGTGGGAAACATCCCAATCCCAATTTTAATGCTTTTAATAATTAACTTATTACATTTTTTTTAGATGTATTATTTGACAAAAAGTGGAGGGCGCGACAAAAAAACTTTAATCATCATAGAAAACTCTTGCTCACTATTAAAAATGCATTGTTTTATTCAAGCAAGGTTAAAAGATTAACGTTTCGGCCTAGTCTATGACAATATGCAAGTTGTGTTTGCCCAGTTAAAGGGGGACCCAGACTCACCCTGGTTCTTGAGGGTTGCAGACACTGAATAATTATCATTTGAAATAAATGGCACTTTTCAAGTCTTGACTAAAAATCTTTAATGAATATGAATTTAAATACAATTGACTTGAGGATCAGAGCAGGCAGGCTGACTGGCTTGCCCTGAAGGCCCTCTGCCTCTACCTCTGTGTGGTTAATCTCAGCCAAGAGGTTGTATGGGTTGTCTGTCTCTCTCTGGGTGTGAATCACTATCACTATGACCTCTCGCTCCGCCTGCCCGTTGGCCTGATTAGAAGGCTTCCCCTCTCATTCCTTGTTCACAGGAGCAGGGGTGATGGCATCCGGGGTAACCTCCTCCTCTCCTGTATCTAACCCATCTTTCTGGCTGTGAGTTCGACTGAGGTCACTCGTTCTCTCTCCCAGGGTGTTGGATAGTTTCTCCTCCTCTGTGTCTTGTGTATTTTCTACATTGTAGAATAATAGTGAAGACATCAAAACTATTAAATAACACATATGGCATCATGTAGTAACCCAAAACGTGTTACACATATCAAAATATATTTCAGATTTGAGATTCTTCAAAGTAGCCACCCTTTGCCTTGATCACAGCTTTGTACATACAGAATAATACGAAATGTTCTGAGAGCAGGTTGCGCTTTCACCTCCCCCGGTAAGAGGGGAATAAGGCAACCTCAGAGTTACATTCAAGGATACTTTATTGACACACACGGATGAAATGGACATGGAAAGGTAGTGGAATGATAGTGGTCCTGTAATGGACAGATAACAGGGGTAATGAATATGCACAATATCTGATAGCACAAGTAGAGCAACAACGCTATTAACAAAGGAAGGGCTGTATTAATGGCATAATGCTACCTGCGGAGTATTACACAACACAGTAAACACAGAGAGGCAACTTACAATAGGCAATGGTAGTAACTATAAAGAACAACAAGTAAGAATGATATACATGTTACAAACTCACTTTGTGCACGTACACTATCCCACGGTATATCTGTGCATTCAAATTGTCATCGATAAATGCAATTGTGTTCATTGTCTGTAGCTTATGCCTGCCCATACCATAACCCCACTGCCACCATGGAGCATTCACAACGTTGACATCAGCCAACAGCTCGCCCATACGCTGCTTTACAAGTGGTCTGAAGTCGTGAGGCCAGTTAGAAGTACTGCCAAATTCTCTAAAACCGCCTTGGCTTATGGTTGAGAAATTAACATAACCGTATCTGTTAACAGCTCTGGTGGACATTCCTGCAGTCCGTAAGCCAATTGCACGCTGCCTCAAAACTTGAAACATCTGTGCATTGTGTTGTGTGACAAAACTGCACATTTTAGAGTGGCATTTTATTATCCTCAGCACAAGGTGCACCTGTGTAATTATCATGCTGTTTAATCAGCTTCTTGATATGCCATATTTGTCAGGTGGATGGATTATCTTGGCAAAGGAGAAATGCTCGCTTACAGGGATGTAAACAAATTTGTGCACACAATTTGAGAAAAATAAGCTTTTTGTGCGAACAAAATATTTCAGGCTTTTATTTCAGCTCATGAAACATGGGACCAACACTTTACATATTGCGTTAATATTTTTGTTCAGTGTAGTTATTAGGTTGGGAGAATGGGATCCTATCTGGGCTAGCTAAAGCCAACTTCATGGTTAGTAGTATGACAGAGAAAAAATAACAAGACAAATTTAAACATCACAAATCTGAGGGGGCAGGTGACCCTGTGCCCCCCTTTGGGCATGACGTCTCTGCTATCAACCACATCATTCTGTCTCCGTGAATATTCAAAACAGACACATTCATTCAGGTCTGGTACAGTTCCTACCATATAGATCAGGGATGGACAATTCCTGTCCTTGGGGGCCGGAGTGGTGTCACACTTTTTCCGCACACTCTAGGAGCTCAGATGCAATAATTTAATAACCTAATAACCAAAGTTTCGACAGACAAGCTGTCTTCATCAGGGTATCCTGACGTTGGTTATTAAGTTATTAAATTATTGCATCTGAGCTCCTAGAGTGTGCGGCTCTCCTTTTCTTTTTCAAGTGTTCTACTCCGATAGCCAGCACCTCGCCTAAATAGGTGTGCGTTTCTTTCGCCTCCATATTAATCTGGTACTGGTCCTACCATATAGATCAGGCATGGACAATTCCAGTCCTTGGGGGTCGGAGTGGTGTCACACTTTTTCCCCATCCCTAGCAAACACAGCTGATTAAACTTATTGCATTCTAAACTGAAGCCCATGAGTACTTGATTATTAGAGTCAAATGTGTTAGCTGGGGCTGGGGAACAAGTGTAACACCAATCAGGTCCCGAGGACTGGAGTTGCCCATCCCTGATATAGATGCTCTGTTTGCACACATCGAGGGATGTGCTGACAGTGGAGACAAGGGAACACACATAAACAGCTTTGTCCTTTTAGAAGGTCGTCATAATCCTTACATAAATATGATGTGTATGCAAGAAATGCAGAGCCACTTCCAAAAACATATTGACAGAGTCTAGTATCTAGTAATCTAATCAATTAGTTTTCAACCCCTTTGTTATGGCAAGCCTAAATAATCTCAGGAGTAAAAATGTGCTTAACAAGTCACATAATCAGTTAGATGGACTCACTATGTGTGCAATAATAGCGATTTTCAAACGACTACATAATCTCTGTACCCCACACATACAATTATCTATAAGGTCCCTCAGTCCAGCAGTGAATTTGAAACATAGATTCAACCACAAAGACCAGGGAGGTTTTCCAATGCCTCGCAAAGTAGGGCACCTTTTGGTAGATGGGTACAATTAAAGCAGACATTGAATATTCCTTTAAGCATGGTGAAGGTATTAATTACGCTTTGGATGGTGTATTAATACACCCAGTCACTACAAAAATACAGGCGTCCTTCCTAACTCAGCTGCCGGAGAGGAAGGAAAACTATCAGGGATTTCACCATGAGGCCAATGGTGGCTTTAAAACAGTTAGAAAGTTTAATGGCTTTGATAGGAGAAAACTGAGGATGAATCATCAACATTGTAGTTACTCCACAATACTAACCTAATTGACAGAGTATGCACTCACTAACTGTAAGTCGCTCTGGATAAGAGCGTCTGCTAAATGACTAAAATGTAAATGTAAAAGAAGGAAACCTTACATGCATTGTGTTTGCAATAAGGCACTAAAGTAAAACTGCAAATAATGTGGCAAAGAAATTAACTTTATGTCCTGAATACAAAGTGTAATGTTTGGGGCAAATCCAACACAACACAGCACTGAGTACCACTCTTCATATTTCCAAGCATGGTGGTGGCTGCATCATGTTATGGGTATGCATGTCATTGGCAAGGACTAGAGACTTTTTAGGATAAAAAGAAACAGAATAGAGCTAAGTACAGTCAGAATCCTAGAGGAAAACCTGATTCAGTCTGCTTTCCAACAGACACTGGGAGACAAATTCCCTCTTCAGCAGGACAATAACCTAAAACACAAGGCCAAATATTCACTGGAGTTGCTTACCAAGATGACATTGAATGTTCCTGAGTGGCTTAGTTACAGTTTTGACTTAATTCGGCTTGAAAACTTATGGCAAAAAAAAAATGGCTGTCTATATAATGTATATTGCATATATTTTACAATCCAGTTGTGCAAAGCTCTTGGAGACTTACCCAGAAAGACACAGCTTTAATCGACTCAGGGGTGTGAATACTTATATAAATGAGATATTTCTGTATTTCATTTCCAATACATTTGCAAAAATTTCAAAAACGTGTTTTCACTTTGTCATTATGGGGTATTGTATGTAGCTGCGTGAGAGAAAATATTATAATTGAATCCATTTTGAATTCAGGCTGTAAGAAAACAACATGTGGAATAAGTTAAGGGGTATGAATACTTTCTGAATGTACTGTATATCTGCAAGAAAATGATAAATATGTGAATGTTTGAAAGGGGGTCATATAAACATTGCCTTATTTATATTTTTACAGACAATATTAAGTGAATTCTGTCTGAAATAGTCATGCTATAATGGGCATAGTTTCTCAGACCAAATTTCCATTCTGGCTGAAACAAAGCAATCTGATCATGCTCCAGTCAAATACAGCTATAGGGAATGCCTATACATTGTCCAATCTCCTTCCACACATTGATTTCATTCTTCGCATCTTTATTCAGAAACAAACAAACTTGAAATTAAGTGCTGTTTCAGTGTCTTGTTGCAGGTTGTGCAATGTTCAAAAGTGTGTGTGATATTAGCATTAACTTGTGTGTGTGGTGTCAAGTGTGGATGGTCCTATGTATGCAAATAGCCGAGATTGGATATTTCAGCACCATGGACAGCAGCGACATTGGGATAGCGAGATCTGTAATTCAGCAACACATGACACTGGATAGCGGCTGTCTCAGGTGAACTTGGCATTGGGAAAATCCCATCTAATAGGAAACGAGGCATAGGAGGCAAAAAGACTGAAGGAGAAGACTCCCACAGGAACTCTATGCTTAACTGTTCTGCCACATTCATTTCAAATGTTACATTTTTCGATTTGTAAATAAAAGGGAACACATCTGCAAATAATGTAAATTGACTTTTCTAACTACACTGTACAGCTTTAGTGTGTCTGTGTGTCATAGGTACAACTGCAAGCAATTCACTTCTCAAATCCTTCTCAAATGTCTGTTTAATGTGAGAAACTAAATTAAAAACAACCGTTAGACTAATACAATGCGTACTGTCACAAATTATTACTATTCTTAACAAGACAACGAAGTGATGGTCTTTACCAACCATGGAGACTTATAAAGGCTACTTCCCCCCCACCAAAAGTTCCCACGCAGAGCGATGTTGTTTACTACATCATTATGCATATGTAGCGTGGTTCGTTCTGCGTTGTGTACTTTTAATTAGGACACTGCCACAACTGGAATTCTGATGGTTGGATAATTTTTATTCGACCTGCACACGAAGAGACAAAAAAATGATGTTAGCCCTTGGTGCAGCCACAGCTCTCGGGCACCTTGCTAGTTGAAGGTCAGGCAAAAGAGAAAAGGTGCAGCATGCACACATTCAGTGCCTAACAACACACTATACAATACAAGTAAAATGATATTCAACATAATTCTGACAAAATAAATGACATACCTGTACACGAAGAGACAACACACAATAGGTTAGCCCTTGGTGCAGCCACAGCTCTCGGGCACCTGCGTGAGCACATAGAAACTCACTCAAACACTGACCCAAATACTCCCGAGTTACAATAGGTACCCAAATTAGCGAGCTTGGTGAAAGTTGTTAACATAAATCTTTATATTGTCCACATTGTAACAAAACCTATAGTTGCGTAACAGCACTTTGTGTAACTTTACCACAGTTTTATATTGACAAATTACGGCGCCAAGGACAACATACCTTGCTAGTTGAAGGACAGCCAAAAGAGAACAATAAGAGGGTACATAAATACAGATAACCCGCGATGGACCAAACCAAAATATACAAAACTTTTACAATTAGGTGTATTTACAATATAGATACAGTGGGGAAAAAAAGTATTTAGTCAGCCACCAATTGTGCAAGTTCTCCCACTTAAAAAGATGAGAGAGGCCTGTAATTTTCATCATAGGTACACGTCAACTATGACAGACAAAATGAGAAAAAAAAATCCAGAAAATCACATTGTAGGATTTTTTATGAATTTATTTGCAAATTATGGTGGAAAATAAGTATTTGGTCAATAACAAAAGTTTCTCAATACTTTGTTATATACCCTTTGTTGGCAATGACACAGGTCAAAAGTTTTCTGTAACTCTTCACAAGGTTTTCACACACTGTTGCTGGTATTTTGGCCCAGTCCTCCATGCAGATCTCCTCTAGAGCAGTGATGTTTTGGGGCTGTCGCTGGGCAACACAGACTTTCAACTCCCTCCAAAGATTTTCTATGGGGTTGAGATCTGGAGACTGGCTAGGCCACTCCAGGACCTTGAAATGCTTCTTACGAAGCCACTCCTTCGTTGCCCGGGCGGTGTGTTTGGGATCATTGTCATGCTGAAAGACCCAGCCACGTTTCATCTTCAATGCCCTTGCTGATGGAAGGAGGTTTTCACTCAAAAGCTCATGATACATGGCCCCATTCATTCTTTCCTTTACACTGATCAGTCAACCTGGTCCCTTTGCAGAAAAACAGCCCCAAAGCATGATGTTTCCACCCCCATGCTTCACAGTAGGTATGGTGTTCTTTGGATGCAACTCAGCATTCTTTGTCCTCCAAACACGACGAGTTGAGTTTTTACCAAAAAGTTATATTTTGGTTTCATCTGACCATATGACATTCTCCCAATCCTCTTCTGGATCATCCAAATGCACTCTAGCAAACTTCAGACGGGCCTGGACATGTACTGGCTTAAGCAGGGGGACACGTCTGTCACTGCAGGATTTGAGTCCCTGGCGGCGTAGTGTGTTACTGATGGTAGACTTTGTTACTTTGGTCCCAGCTCTCTGCAGGTCATTCACTAGGTCCCCCCGTGTGGTTCTGGGATTTTTGCTCACCGTTCTTGTGATCATTTTGACCCCACGGGGTGAGATCTTGCGTGGAGCCCCAGATCGAGGGAGATTATCAGTGGTCTTGTATGTCTTCCATTTCCTAATAATTGCTCCCACAGTTGATTTCTTCAAACCAAGCTGCTTACCTATTGCAGATTCAGTCTTCCCAGTCTGGTGCAGGTCTACAATTTTGTTTCTGGTGTCCTTTGACAGCTCTTTGGTCTTGGCCATAGTGGAGTTTGGAATGTGACTGTTTGAGGTTGTGGACAGGTGTCTTTTATACTGATAACAAGTTCAAACAGGTGCCATTAATATAGGTAACGAGTGGAGGACAGAGGAGCCTCTTAAAGAAGAAGTTACAGGTCTGTGAGAGCCAGAAATCTTGCTTGTTTGTAGGTGACCAAATACTTATTTTCCAACATAATTTGTAAATAAATTCATTAAAAATCCTACAATGTGATTTTCTGAAATATTTTTTCTCAATTTGTCTGTCATAGTTGACGTGCACCTATGATGAAAATTACAGGCCTCTCTCCTCTTTTTAAGTGGGAGAACTTGCACAATTGGTGGCTGACTAAATACTTTTTTCCCCCACTGTATATAAAAATGTTTGTACACCAAAAAATTACATTAGCTATGCAGCTGTAATTAAATAAAAACCACATTGAATTAATATTATTATTATTATTATTATTAACTTATTAACATCCCCTCTTGACCTGGCCTAGTTGAACTGTCCTTGTGTGCAACTTGGTGCATAATCTAGGGGAACAACATCACACTACTACATTCACCCCTACTGTTTTACACTATATTATAAACACAAAACAAAACACATTACCTCGAAGGTAACAAAGCAAAGAAAGAAAAAAAACATTCCACACCCACAGGGCGACAGAGTAACCCAGTGTAGTCCCTTAATTCTAGACCCACAAATGGTCGATCAGCTGGAAAGCTATCCCGTGAAGGATTAGGAAAAATAAGAGGTAGCTAATCCCTTATTCAACCCTATACAAAAAATGCCAAATACATTTTATGCTGATGAACTACACACAAAGTTATTTTCTTTTTTTTTTTTTTATATTTATTTTTTTTATTTATTTATTTTTTTTTTTTATGGGGGAATGGATCAGCTTAATATTGCAGATAGATTGTATCTTCTATCAATGTAATTGTCTGCATCACTTCCAATCCCCCATGTTTTTTTTTTTTTTTTTTTTTTTATTATATATATATTTTTTTATATATATACTCCCCTTTATTACTTTTCAACCCCACCATCCTTTCCCTACTTGGAGTAAATTAGTGAACAACAATTCCCAGGCCTCTACTTCCGGTCTATACTTACTATCTACACCTTATGGACACAGTTAATTTTACAATAATTCTATTATATATATACATATATATATACATATACATACATACATACATACATACATACATATCATTATTATTATTATTATTATTATTTATTTATTTTTTGCTCCTGAACTACTTCTACTCTCAACCTCTCCGATCGTTTTCATGATGTCCATCCGGTTTGCTTCTATATGCCATATCTTTCTAACTGTGCTCTTTCCCAAAAGCTCCCAACATACAGCCTATATACTTATTATGGACACAGTATGCTTTACATTATTAGCTATCTTTGTTATTATTTGTTGTTATTTGTTATTAGTCCCATCCTTCAACTCTATTCAATACCTCCCATCTATCTCTTAACACCATCCATATCGGATTTCTATTTGCCATATATATTTCAACCGTACTGTGATGTTTTACAAAATTTCTGAACCTTTCTATTCTCATTGCTTCTACAGATTGAGAGTTAAAAATAAACAGCTTTGCTAAAAGTATTATTATATTATTGATTGATTGACTATGGCTTTTCAGATCACCCAGTAATGCTATCTGCAAGGTTAGTTCCAGGTAAATATTGCAATCCTTTAGCCATTCCTGGACCAGTGTCCAAAAACAAGCTACAAATGGACAGAACCAAAACAAATGGTCCAATGATTCCGTCTCTTCACAGCAAAATCTGCAGAGCTGGGAAGATTGTATCCCCCATATAAATAACATTCTATTGGTAGCAAGGATTTTATATAATAATTTAAATTGAAAGATTCTAATTTTTGAATCCGGTGTCGTTTTGCGTGTCAGTTCATAAACACTATGCCATGGGATCGGTACATCAAAGATCTCTTCCCAACTATTTTGCAATCTATATGGGACGGCTGTCAATCCTTTGGTCCTTAAGTGAAACTGATATATTTTTTTATTTATCACAGTTTTCCTTAACCAATTATGTTCTTTAATGCAAGGCCGACAGACAAGTTCCTTACTTTCTCCCCCCTTCCACTTTCCTCTTCCATTTTTGCGGTAAAGCTGCCATTATTTGGTTGTAATTTTGGGTAGAGCAGACATTTCCATATGTTTTTGTTAGCTGCATGTGCGTCATAACTCCACCAGTCCTACCGATGATATCATTTACAAAGATTATACCTTTTTTAAACATTCTGTCAAAAAAAAAAAGGTTTTTTGTCAATTAGTATATTTGAATTTAACCACAATATTTGTTGCATTATTTGTTCTGTCGTTTCTGGAGGATTAAATTGAAATTGCAACCAACTTTCTATGGCTTGTTTTAGAAATAGTGACATTTGGGAGATTATTTCCTTTTCAAATAACTGAAAGTGTGAGGTTGTAATCTGAATAAAGGGAAAAAGGCCTTTCTTGAACATTGGGTGAGACAATCTTACTAATTTGCTTGAGAACCAGTTCGGATTTAAGTATAACTTTTGTAAGACTGAAGCTTTTAGTGATAGGTCTAATGCTTTAATATTTAATAATTTCTGTCCTCCGAATTCATATTCATTATATAAATATGCTCTTTTAATTTTGTCTGGCTTGCCGTTCCAAATAAAATTGAATATTTTTTTTCTCATATAATTTAAAAAACTGTTCGCTAGGCGTAGGCAAGACCATAAGCAAATAGGTAAACTGTGATAATACTAATGAGTTAATCAGGGTGATTTTTCCACAAATTGACAGGTATTTTCCTTTCCATGGTAGTAAGATCTTATCTATTTTTGCTAATTTTCTATTAAAATTTATTGAAGTGAGATCATTTATTTCCTTTGGGATATGTATTCCGAGTATATCCACATCACCATCAGACCATTTTATTGGTAAACTACATGGTAATGTAAAAATTGTATTTTTAGTGATCCAATACGTAATATAGTACATTTGTCATAATTTGGTTGTAATCCAGAGAGGTTAGAAAATGTATCTAGATCCTCTATGAGGCTGTGGAGGGATTCTAGTTGTGGATTTTAAAAAAAACATGAATCATCAGCGTACAATGACACCTTTGTTTTTAAGGTCTTTATTTCTAATCCTCTGATATTATTATTAGATCTGATTTTAATCGCTAACATCTCGATGGCCACAATAAATAGATATGCCGATAGTGGACAACCTTGTTTCACTCCTCTTGACAGTTTAAAACTTTCAGAGAAATAGCCATTATTTACTATTTTACACCTAGGGTTACTATACATGATTTTGACCCATTTTATAAGAGATTCTCCAAAATTGAAATGCTCCAGGCATTTATATATAAACCCCAGTCGAACTTTATCAAATGCCTTTTCAAAGTCTGCTATGAATAGCAGGCCTGGTTTCCCATATTTTCCATAGTGTTCTAATGTTTCCAATACTTGCCTTATATTATCTCCAATGTATCTTCCATGTAAAAAACCTGTCTGATTAGAATGAATAATATCCGGCAATACCTTTTTAATTCTATGCGCTATACATTTTGCTAGGATTTTTGCATCACAACACTGAAGTGTAAGGGGCCTCCAATTTTGTAAATGGACTGGATCTTTATATTTTCCACTTGTATACTGTTTCAGTAATAATGAGATCAGTCCTTCTTCTTGAGTGTCAGATAATCTACCATTTACATAGGAGTGGTTAAAACATGCTAATAACGGTCCTCTTAGTATATCAAAAAAGGTTTGGTATACCTCGACTGGTATGCCATCCAACCCTGGAGTTTTCCCAGACTTAAAGTCTTTAATTGCATCCAGAAGTTCCTCCTCTGTAATTTCACCTTCACATGAGTCTTTCTGTGTGGCTGTTAATTTGACATTATCAATAGAAAAAAAATCTCTACAATTAGCTTCAGTTAGAGGAGATGGAGGCGACTGAAAAGAAAACATATGCTTAAAGTACTTTGTTTCTTCCTTCAAAATGTCATTTGGTGAATCATGGGTGACTCCGTCAATTGTAACCAGTTTCATTAAGTTCTTTTTGGTAGCATTCCTATGTTGAAGATTAAAAAAGAATTTTGTGAATTTTTCCCCATATTCCATCCAGTTTGCTTTATTTTTATAATATGTTACACTTGATCTTTCTTGAATAAGTTTCTCCATTTCTTTTTGTTTTTCCTCTAATTTATTCTGAGCCTCTATGTTACAGTTTTTATTGCCATCTATCTGTTCTGTTAGACTTTCTATTTCCTTTCTTAGTATAAACTCTTTTGACCTAAATTGCTTTTGTTTTCGAGATGAGTACTGAATTGCATGGCCTCTAAAGGCACATTTAAAGGTGTCCCATACAATAAGGGGATTCGCTGTACCTATGTTATGTTGGAAAAAATCAGTTATAAATTCCTTTGTTCTAATTATAAATAAATTATCATCCAATAGGCTTTGATTAAATTTCCAATATCCTCGCCCACGTGGAAATTCAGTAAGAGTAATATATATGCCTATTACATGATGGTCTGACCGCATTCTGTCCCCTATCAACACTTTTTTTACTTTTGGTGCCAACGAGAATGAGATAAGAAAGAAGTCAAGACGACTAGCTTGATTCAGTCTCCGCCATGTATATCTCACTAGATCAGTATATTTAAGCCTCCATATATCTACTAGTTCTAATGTATCCATGACATTCACAATTTCCTTAAGAGCATGTGGGTGATTGTTTGTGGTGTGATTTCCTTTACGGTCCATTGAGCTATTTAAAACAGTATTATAATCCCCCACCATAATAATATTGTCTTGAGTTGCTTGCAGGCTTGATAATTTATTATATATATTGTCAAAGAATTGTGGATCATCATTATTTGGTCCGTAAAGGTTAATGAGCCATATCTGTTTATGGTCCAATAACATATTTAAAATAATCCATCTACCTTGTGTATCTATTTGTACAATTTGCACATTTGGATCGAAATTACTATTAATTAATATCATCACCCCTTTTGAATTTCTTTGCCCATGGGAGAAGTATATTTCCCCCCCATTCTTTTTCCACGCTACTTCATCTCGAATTGTTGAATGAGTTTCCTGTATACAATAGATATTATATTCCTTCTCTTTGAGCCATGTAAATATTGTTCTTCTTTTGTTATTATCAGCTAAGCCATTACAATTATAACTGGCTATACTTATTTCACCATACACCATAATGAGATACAAGTTTCAAGTCTATTTATCATTATATATGTTTGTAAATTTACCAATAAAAAATAGCGTAATGATTGAGTGTCCATATAGCTGTACCGTGATATTTGCATTGCTACGGAGTAGCCCTTCAATTGTTCTCCACTAATTCCCCCGCTAAAGCCCCTTCCCATCCCAAGTTGAGCCGTCATCGCCGTGATCAGCATCCCACCCACGTCCCTCCGTATCCCTAAGGCCCCGAGAGGCCAGGACCCATCCATCGAAAACAGCACATAGTGCCACCCACAAAACAAAAGCAGGTCAACCGCCAAAAGCATTTCCAATGCTTTCACCTCTATATATATATATATCTATTTATTTATTTTTTAATTATGCATATCCTATTTTTCATCATTATCAATTAATATGCGTAATAATGTCGGCAGTTCACGCGTAGGGATTCTAACATATAACCCGGATTGCCATTGTATTACATTTAATTCATTGACAAGTAATTATTATCCCAGCAAATAATTCCCGCGGTCCATCCCATACCCTCCCCCCAACATCCCCACCCCCCACAACAGACGTCAGACAAGCACACACGCACATACTCACATACTCCAACACACTCAACCCCTCCCTCCACAGTCCACCATAAAAACAGATACTCAACAGCTGTTATATCCCAGAGCCCAACTCGAGAAATAACTTGATCTACGAGTGCAGATACAGTTAAAGCTGACTGAGAAAGCATGCAGATTGAGTAGAAATTGATAGCAATGTGAGATTTGATTAATCTACTTAATCTATGTCCAGTCCTAGGTGATGGAGATCAGATCACCCTCTTCACCTGAGACACAAACACTCTGATCCCCTGTTTTAACCATTTTCCCAAGCATCTCCATGCGATCAGACCTTTGATTATTTTGTGCCACCTGGGCTACAATGATAAACCCCCTCTCTGATTGTCCGAGTGTGACCCCCTCCCCATGGGTTACTGCAGCCAGTGTTGCCAGCACTGCCACTACCTGGGTGGGCGTACCCCACCGGAATCCCCACCGGCTAGGTAAAAGGTCGTCAAGGTTCTCATTAGCAGCTTTGAGAATTTCCTTGTTTATTATGCTCTCCCATCAGGGGGCTCTGGCTTTGTATGACCAACCCTGCCAGGCAGGCTCAGAATCTTGAGGGGGCGGTGCTGCTCAAGTAGGTCTCTGACCGTATTTATTTCTCTGTTTAGGCTGCATATTCACAGCAGGTCCAAAAAAGAGATGGGAACTTCTCTTTGGTGTATAGGTCGCTCAGGTGGGTGTCAAGGTTATAGGGTTAGGGATCTTTCCATCATGATAGGACAATGGAAAATTAGATTAGATGTATACTATATTTAAAAATGTATATCCCTCATCCACACAAAATTGACAGCTCTCTCTCTGTACCCCTGCTCCCAGACCCCCGGTCGGCTCCGGGATATGCAACCATATCCCGGAGCCGACCGGGGGTCGCACAAAGTTACATGAATTGTCAAAAATATTAGACAAACCCACAAATCACTCTAAGACCCACTTAGATTACCACATACACACAACAAAGAAAAGGTAGGCAATATCCTACCGTCACTGAGAAACCAAGAATTGTTTCATTTCCTGTGTAGACATAGTTTGGATTAGCCTATTCACTGGATTAATAAATCTACCTAGTCTAGTCCGAACACCCTCACCCAAAAACCTAGCAGGAATTTCACGGACAGCACCAACCGTGCTCAAAGGTCTAACCTCAGGTTGGGGAGTACTACAGATCAGCATATCCGGAGCCAGCACACTTTCAATTTCCGACTCAACACTAGTAGTGTCAGACGACTGATCAGAATCCTGGTAGATTGTCACAGACCAGACTGACAAAGCATCTTCAACCAAGTTAACAACATCAGGCACAGCACCATCCCAGCTGAGTGGAGTTTCACTATCAGAATTCTTGTAGGCTTTGGGGATCTCAGCCCCGAAACCTGAAGGATCTGGAGAAGGTCTGTATGGAGGAGCGGGCCAAAATCCCTGCTGCAGTGTGTGCAAACCTGGTCAAGACCTACAGGAAACGTATGATCTCTGTAATTGCAAACAAAGGTTTCTGTACCAAATAATAAGTTCTGCTTTTCTGATGTATCAAATACTTATGTCATGCAATAAAATGCAAATTAATTACTTAAAAATCATACAATGTGATTTTCTGGATTTTTGTTTTACATTCCGTCTCTCACAGTTGAAGTGTAAGTATGATAAAAATTACAGACCTCTACATGCTTTGTAAGTAGGAAAACCTGCAAAATCAGCAGTGTATCAAATACTTGTTCTCCCCACTGTATGTACTGGATATCATTTTTATTTTACATTTTTAGTCATTTAGCAGACGCTCTTATCCAGAGCGACTTACAGTTAGTGAGTGCATACATCATTTTTATTTTTCATACTGGCCCCCCGTGGGAATCGAACCCACAACCCTGGCGTTGCAAACGCCATGCTCTACCAACTGAGCAACATCCCTGCCGGCCATTCCCTCCCCTACCCTGGACAACGCTGGGCCAATTGTGCGGCGCCCCCATGGGTCTCCCGGTCACAGCCGGCTACGACAGAGCCTGGATTCGAACCAGAATCTCTAGTGGCACAGCTAGCACTGCGATGCAGTGCCTTAGACCACTGCGCCACTCAAAGGGTGCCAGCTTTGCAACCCATCTCTGCTCGCATGCATCGTCTCGGCTTTGTAAGAATATATTTGAGTGGATCGTTGTCGGTCCACACAGTAAACTTATGCCCTCGCAGCCAATGGCTGAATTTATCATGAATGGCCCATTTCATGGCTAGAAATTCCAGCCGGTGAGCAGGATACTTGGATTGTGCATGATTAAGAGATTTACTAGCAAAAGCTATCGGCCTGGCTATGTCCTTCCCATCTTGCACTTGTGATAGTACAGCTCCCAAACCACTAGTAGATGCATCCACGGAAAGTAGAAATGGCTGAGAAAAATCTGGATGAACCAGCAGTGCCTGGTCAACTAGTGCTGATTTCAAAGCTTCAAAAGCGAGTCGACATTCGGCAGTCCAGTCTGCAGCAGTGAGCCTGCGAGGGGACCAGGCCTCTTCCTACCCTTGCCTCTCCTAGGCTTCTTCTGACCTGTAGTTAGCTGAAACAATGGCCTAGCAACCATGGAACAATTCTCAATGTAGTGCTAATAGTATACTACCATACCAAGGAAAGAACCTATTTTGATAGGACACGGTGTGACACCATCAGCTTCACTCTCAGCTTCACTCTCAGTCACATTCAAAATGGTTTGAACTTTAGCAGGGTCAGTGGCTACACCCTCCTGAGAAATGATGTGGCCCAAAAACTTTACAGACCTCCTCAGAAACTTGCACTTAGACGGAGACAGTTTAAGGTTGTGCGCCTGCAACCGCTGAAAAACCATCTCAAGTCTCTGCAGACTCTCTTCCTCCGTCTTAGCAAAAACCATCAGATCATCCAAGTAACAAAGGAGACTTAGAACGTTTTGGTCACCAAAGATGGTCAGCATCATTCTCATAAAAGTAGCCGGGCTGTTGCAGAGGCCCTGAGGTAACCGATTGTACTCGTGCAGACCTAAAGGGGAGGAAAAGGCAGTGTATGTCTTGTCCTCTTCATGCAGTGGCACGTTGTAATACCCTGACGTCAAATCCATTGTGCTGAAGAAGGCATTACCTCCCAGCGGCCAGTACATCAGCCTGATGAGGCAGGGGATGAGCATCCTTTACTGTGCGGGCATTTAACCACCTGAAGTCAGTACATAGGCGCAAGTCCCCATTCTTTTTCCATACCAGCACCAATGGTGAGGCATACTCGCTGCTGGATTTTCTGACGATTTCCTTTTCCTCCATATCATCCAGTGTTTCCCTGAGTTTTTGGTAATGAGCTGGAGACAGCCTACGATAAGGTCATCGAAATGGGCGGTCATCAGTCAGCCGTATGCGAAGGCAGAACTCCTTTGCCTCGCCACAATCTAGGCTATGTCTAGAGAACACTGTGTCATACTTCCCAATTAAGTTGACAAGTTTATCTTTCCAGAACTGTGAAACTGGACACTCCTCAACAGACAGGCCTTGAAGTCCAAGATTCCTCAGTGTACTGTTGCCATTATCTACACTGCCACCAACTGAACTCTTAGCTGTCAGACTGCCATGTGATCTGTCACATTGAGCCTTTGCCACATTCTGATGAGCTGCTTGCTGCTTGACATCATTAAAATACTCCAATGCAATGCAAGGGTACACATCCGCCACTTTAGCATTTCGTCTCAGGGTAACTGGCGATGTTGTTGGATTCACAATCTTCACAGGGAGCCATCCATCCCCCCACAGAGGCGTAACTACTCTCCCCACTAGTATGTGTCGATTCACACAACGAGACGTGCTGGGCTCGACAACAACAGTACTGCCCACAGAGAGTTTTGTCTTTGGCGGTAGGCGGCCCCACACCAGATGCTCACTCATAGGTTGGAGCGTTACTGCTCTCTTCAACTTAATGGTGCCCACTTTATCTGGGATGGAGTCTCCTCTCCATCTCTCCAGATTTGACATCACACTGGCTAGAGGAACCTGGTGTACCCGCCACCCGCCAGTAGCTGTCATTTGATTTGAACTGTCTAATCAGAGACTTCAACACATTAGTTCCCACAATGAGTTCATCAACCTGCCCATCAACAATAAGCACTGGGACTACATAACAGAAGCCATAAAGTTGAATTTTTAAGTCACACATGCCCACTGGGCTAGTTTGTTCCCACCACAACCCACCAGGATGATGTCTGAAGGAGCTAGAAAGTTCCCCTCTACCACTCCTGCCTCCCTCAACCGAGGTACAATATCTGCGCGCAGAGTAGTAGCCATGGACCCACTATCTAACATCCCCTTCAGCTCAACTTTATCCTGTACTAGCACAGTGGTGTAAAACAAACTGTCATTCTGATTGTGTTCTGAAAAATGACTGTGTTGTTCTTGGGTACTGACTCACAAAAGTAAGAATAAACAGATTGGATATCATCATCAGTGGAGGAAAAATAAGAATTCCCCACATTGCCCTCATTTAGCAGACGCTCTTATCCAGAGCGACTTACAGTTAGTGCATACGTTATTAATTTTTCATACCCCCGTGGGAATCGAACCCACAACCCTGGCGTTGCAAACACCATGCTCTACGAACTGAGCCGGCCATTCCCTCCACTACCCTAGGCGACGCTGGTCCAATTGTGCGCCGCCCCATGGGTCTCCCGGTCGCGGCCGGCTACGACAGAGCCTGGATTCGAACCAGGATCTCTAGTGGCACAGCTAGCACTGCGATGTAGTGCCTTAGACCACTGCGCCACTCACAGACTGAGTATTGCTGACCAGAGCCTTCTCTAACAAAGTCAAAACTTTCTTTAATGTCCCACCCTCAGATACAGATGGTGCCTGGTCTGGTTCACGGCCACATTGAGAAAAAGATGACACATTAGGTCTTTTCACAGGACCCACTCCCTCCTGAGGGCAGTCAAAAACAGCAGCAACCTGCTGTGAAAGTTGTGTTCTACATGCTTTACGTTCCCTTAACAGTTCATCCAACCGATCCTGTACCTCACTGGCTGTCCAGTCACGAATGGGTTTGCTCTTGAACACTTGGGCCAACTCTTTATCAGGACAGTTGCGTACAAACATGACTGCCAACTCTGAGCACTGATTGGGTAAGGTCCTGCCCTCACTCACAAGGTACTGTTCGGCTGCCTCTGCAGCTTTGTTAAGCCTAATCCAGAAATCTATTGGACCCTCATTAGCATATGGTTTGATTGAATAGAAATCAGCTAATGGCATACCTGAGCAGACAGTATCCCCAAAGTGTTGCTTGAAAACACTGAACACCGCCTTAACATCTGTGACAACAAGGTTGTTACGCTTCCAGACTTTGGTCACATCCCGTGCCCTCCCCATGAGCCTAGACATCACCTCCCCAACATTCCCAGACCCAGTGTAACCCCTCTTCTCTAGGTAGACTTCCATTAACTCCTCCCACTCCAGGACAGAGTACTTATCTGAGCCATCACCCCTAAAAAGAGGTGGAGCACTAACATCTGACTTCACAACCAGATTCAGCTTGGACGCATCAATAAAGGTTGACCCACACTGCTCAGGCAGGGGAAACTGCTGGGGTTGGTGAGGGGGACGGGCAGGAGAAAGACTTGAAACCCCAGGCTGCAGTAAACTCGCTCTGATAGATTCTCCTATCTCTGAACCAATCTGCTTAATAAGGTCACTAAGCTGACTCGGAGGCGTCCCATTATCACCGAGTACTGTGGATGATGGTACATCAAAAGACAGAGGTGGGATACCCTGGTCAGGTGGAACAAACAGCCTACCCCTCCCAGTGCTTGCAAACTCAGGACTAGCAAACGCTCTACTCCCAGGAGCTGACTGTACAATTGGTGTAAATGGAAGGACACCCCTCCCTCTACCCACACTAAAATCCCCAGCATAACACGTCTTATGGATTTGAGAATCTTCCATGGCTCAACAGAGCACTAAAATACAATGTAATTTAGTGCATTCAAATACCAAAAAAAAAAAATGCAATAAACAAATTCATCCAAAACATACAAATAAGCACGAATACCTGTATCTAATGAATATGCTACATTCACTTTCACTGTTTACAGTATATATTCACTTACAGTAAGCCATCAACAAATTCACATGCGCAGGTCGTGCACCTCATCCACATGCACAGCTCCGGCAGTCGGCTTGAGCTGACCAGTCGGCAGGTCACGTAATTAGGACACTGCCACAACTGGAATTCTGATGGTTGGATAATTTTTATTCGACCTGCACACGAAGAGACAACACACAATATGTTAGCTCTTGGTGCAGCCACAGCTCTCGGGCACCTTGCTAGTTGAAGGTCAGGCAAAGAGAACAGGTGCTGCACGCACACATTCAGTGCCTAACAACACACTATACAATACAAGTAAAATGATATACAACATAATTCTGACAAAATAAATGACATACCTGTACACGAAGAGACAACACACAATAGCTTAGCCCTTGGTGCAGCCACAGCTCTCGGGCACCTGCGTGAGCACATAGAAACTCACTGTCTAATCAGAGACTTCAACACATTAGTTCCCACAATGAGTTCATCAACCTGCCCATCAACAATAAGCACTGGGACTACATAACAGAAGCCATGAAGTTGAATTTTTAAGTCACACATGCCCACTGGGCTAGTTTGTTCCCACCACAACCCACCAGGATGATGTCTGAAGGATCTAGAAAGTTCCCCTCTACCACTCCTGCCTCCCTCAACCGAGGTACAATATCTGCGCGCAGAGTAGTAGCCATGGACCCACTATCTAACATCCCCTTCAGCTCAACTTTATCCTGTACTAGCACAGTGGTGTAAAACAAACTGTCATTCTGAGTAATTCTCATTGTGTTCTGAAAAATGACTGTGTTGTTCTTGGGTACTGACTCACAAAAGTAAGAATAAACAGATTGGATATCATCATCAGTGGAGGAAAAATAAGAATGCCCCACATTGCCCTCCTCAGAACGGAGGCTTTCTAGTTTTCCTGAGACCTGCCAGTCTGTCCACATCCAGGGTTCTGTCGCTGCCCAGCCTCACTACAGTCAAAGCTCATGTGGCCCGGAGAAAAGCACTTGACGCACAGCTGGTGCATCTGACAGTGAGCTTTGGTCCAGTGATTAGTGCTTCCACAGTCAGCGCACTCATGCTGACGTTTGTGGAACTGTTTACGGGGCCCTCTACATTTAACATGTTTAAGTCATTTAGCAGACGCTCTTATCCAGAGCGACTTACAGTTAGTGCATACGTAACTTTTTTTTTTCATACCCCCCGTGGGAATCGAACCCACAACCCTGGCGTTGCAAACACCATGCTCTACGAACTGAGCCGGCCATTCCCTCCACTACCCTAGGCGACGCTGGTCCAATTGTGCGCCGCCGCATGGGTCTCCCGGTCGCGGCCGGCTACGACAGAGCCTGGATTCAAACCAGGATCTCCAGTCCCCCAGGACAGTGTTGTGTTACATGCTTGACAATAGTATTGATGTCCCCCAGGAGAGCAGCAGCAGGTTGCACGTTGTTCCCCATCTCCTCAGCACACAGATCAACCTTGACATTGACCTTGACATAAATAACGTATGTGGAACGTTACTACAACATACCAGCAACGACACGACAGGAAGAGCGCCGTGCGTGACACATGTAACAGCAGCTGGAGGAGTGGCCAAACCTCAAGCTAAACACAACAGAAATAACCAGGCACCCCCACATAATGCTAAGGCTGACACACACACATTCCCTTTTATAAACCGGGTGACTCGAGCCCTGAATGCTGATTGGCTGAAAGCTGTGGTATATCTGACCGTATAACATGGGTCACGTTGAGGGAGGAGGTCAGAGACCTGGCCGTGTGGTGCCAGGATAACAACCTCTCCCTCAACGTGACCAAGACAAAGGAGATGATTGTGGACTACAGGAAAAAAAAAAGAGGACTGAGCACGCCCCCATTCTCATCGACGGGGCTGTAGTGGAACAGGTTGAGAGCTTCAAGTTCCTTGGTGTCCACATCACCAACGAACTATCATGGTCCAAACACACCAAGACAGTCGTGAAGAGGGCACGACAAAGCCTATTCCCCCTCAGGAGATTGAAAAGATTTGGCATGGGTCCTCAGATCCTCAAAAAATTATACAGCTGCACCACCGAGAGCATCCTGACTGGTTGCATCACCGCCTGGTATGGCAACTGCTTGGCCTCCGACCGCAAGGCACTACAGAGGGTAGTGCGTACGGCCCAGTACATCACTGGGGCCAAGTTTCCTGCCATCCAGGACCTCTATACCAGGCGGTGTCAGAGGAAGGCCCTCAAAATTGTCAAAGACTCCAGCCACCCTAGTCATAGACTGTTCTCTCTGCTACCGCACGGCAAGCGGTACCGGAGTGCCAAGTCTAGGTCCAAAAGACTTCTCAACAGCTTCTACCCCCAAGCCTTAAGACTCCTGAACAGCTAATCATGGCTACCCGGACTATTTGCACTGCCCCCCCACCCCATCCTTTTACGCTGCTGCTACTCTGTTAATTATTCATGCATAGTCACTTTAACTCTACCCACATGTACATATTACTTCAACTACCTCAACTAGCCGGTGCCCCCGCACATTGACTCTGCACCGGTACCCCCCTGTATATATAGCCTCCCTACTGTTCTTTTATTTTACTTCTGCTCTTTTTTTCTCAACACTTTTTTTGTTGTTGTTTTAATTTTACTTTTTTGTTAAAAATAAATGCACTGTTGGTTAAGGGCTGTAAGTAAGCATTTCACTGTAATGTCTGCACCTGTTGTATTTCGGCGCATGTGGCCAATAAAATTTGATTTGATTTGATTTGAAATGTATTTTGACTGTTCGAATTACGTTGGTAACCAGTTTATAATAGCAATAAGGCACCTCTGGGGTTTGTGGTATATGGCCAATATACCACTGCTAAGGGCTGTATCGAGGCACTCCGCGTTACATCGTGCTTAAGAACAGCCCCTAGACGTGGTATATTGGCCATAAACCACACCCCCTCGGGCCCTATTGCTTAAATATAGATGTACTGTACAGAACTAAGACAGCCATGACATTATTTGGAGAGACCACAAAGACTTACAAATACTTATAGAGAAGCTATATAATTGATAGATTAAATCCAATAGACTGAGTCAAATACCTTTATACCTGGTTACAATGAACTGTAGTTCACTATGAAATGACCTGTGACTAGGGTTGCAAAATTACAGTTACTTTCCCAAAATTCCCAGAAATCCCTGTTGGAAGATTCCAGAAATCAGAACGGAATAAGCAGAAAATCTGGAATCCGAAAAAAAGAAGGGAAAAAAAGAAACCCTACTGGTGACCTTTGACCTAGCTGGATGACCTTTACTTGGGGGTCAAACCTGGGGGGAAGGCCAAAGTGCAGGATCCAGTTGAGTCTGGCACCAAGTAGGCACCACAACATCAGACTGGAGCAGAGCTCTGCAGTCCCCACCAAGACCATAGAACCAGGAGGATAGGAAGAGAGGAGGAGGAGGAGGAAGAGAGGAGGAGGAGGATAGGAAGAGAGGAGGAGGAGGATAGGAAGAGAGGAGGAGGAGGATAGGAAGAGAGGAGGAGGAGAGCAGGGACAAAAGAAAATGTAATGAAAAGAGGCTAGTTATAGGAGTAGTGTAGTTGTTTGATTGACACCAGTTTACATTGACATGACCTGGCCAGGAGAGACTAGTTACAGATAGGGATTTCAGGAGTTTCCTGGTCCGTTCAAATGGTCAGGGAAATTCTTGGTCCTACTAATACAGTCAATGGTCTGTACATGAATATGATGCCAGCTGAGAGAAGGAGAGGCTGACCTGGAGCGGGCAGCAGCAACACAGTTGGGGTGATTGTCAGGCAGCACCCCTTTACCCATGGGGGTGGGCAGGAAGGGCAGGTCACACCCCTCCACCAGCTCCCTCAGAGCACCCTCTGCTCTTCCATGGGCTGCACCTGCAGAGGGACACAGACAGAGGGCACTGCCACATGGATTTCAACAGACTGGCCTTCACAACTGGGATGCATTCAGCTGAGCAAAACGTTGTGCAACGTTCAGATAGAAATATAGCATGTAGAACGAACGTGCCTCTCGGACAGGTAGAATGAGAAATCATGTCAACAACATTTGTCGACTGAACGTGGCCCAGTTTTCAACTGAACCGTGGTACAGTGCTATATGTGTTACAGTGCGTCTCAGCTGGCTATTGATCTCTCCTGGACAGACGCACGTAACATAACTGGAAGTAGCGTCTGTCAACAGACTGGGATGTGACCATTTTGTTCCGGTACGCTGATTTTTCACCACTAATCATTTGGACAAATCCCGATTTCGCAGGTGCTCGCATCTTTTCAATTTCAGAACGGGAGGGGACATTTGGCCCATAAACTTGCCTGAAACTTGCAGAGAGTTTCCGTTTAGGGGGGTGGAGACTTCGCAAGTGGCGTTAGTATCTTTCTCTTAACATCTCCCCAGACCTTAACCAAGTATCTGACGCAATTATGCAAGATTTTAGTTCTGTTTCCCCCAGATTATCTGGCTATTAAAAAAGCAATGCCTACCTTTGCCAATGATGAGTAAAGGCCGTTTGGCTCCTTTCAGGACCGCCAGTGCTTCTGTGATCGCCATATGGTCAGCCATACTCACAGGAGGAGGTGGACTACAGGGCACCTCTCTGACAAAGGTAATAATAAATAATAGGTCAAACATTAAACATGTTACCTAGCAACTGTATTGCATATGTAAATAAATCATGAAGGTCTATCGAGGCTTATTGCTATTCTCTGATGAGAATATTTTGATATAGTGCTATATTTTCTAAGTAATTTAATTTCTGGTTCACTTCAGACGTTAAAAGGTATAACAAAATAAAATAAAAATGACTACGGTGATGTGAATTCAGAGGTATACATATTCAATATTCAGGTGATACCAAATGATATGAAGAGGACTACACAGAGGGAGTCAGAGTAGACTGTATACCTTCTCTACCACTGAGGAGATCATATCCAGACTGCTAGACCTAGCAGAGAACTTACTGTACAATCTGCATGCCTCCACCTGACAGAGAAAGAGGACCACAAATAACAAATTATTTCCTCTTTCAGCAATTAAACTGCTAGGGCCAGTTTCCCAGACAGAGATTCTCTATTGAGTTTGCTTTTTAGGCCATGACTAGGCTTAATCTGTGTCCCGGGATACCATCCCCTAATGTTCAATAGTCAGAAATGTCATGGTTGAATCGGTACCTGTGGAAACTCTTGAAACGCCCCAGTGGTCTCTTGGTTTTGATCAGAGGAGCCTCCAATAACAATCACAGGCCTACAGAGAGAGAGGTATCACACAATGACATCAACTGACAAGCTGAGATAGTTTGGAGTCCTCAGATCATTTTTTGCAGTGTGCGGATAGCATCCCTTCTTTTGAAAGGCCACTGAACATGAGTAGTAGGGTCTTCTGTTTGTGGAGTTCTAGCATACCAGCAGTTCATGTTAGCGTTGGCCATTCCACCAAGTGAATGGATGAGTCCCGGTCCAGACACAACCAGACATGCACCTGGACTGGAGAGGAACAGACAGACAGAGGGAAAGACAGGAAGACAGGCAGACAGACACACAAAGGGTCAGACAGACAGGCAGACATAATTAGCAATGCAAAAAAGCTATGAAACTGACCCTCACACACTACACGCTCCTGTAGTCTATGTAAGGGTAGTTAATATCACATGATTTGGGGAGAGCTGGTTTAGTAATAAAAAGGTGGCTTAGGGCTTGTTCATTGCGCATTCCCACATACTTGATTCCTGAGGCTTGAGCTGCCATAGCTACTTCAATGACTGGAACACCAACTATTCCAAACATATATTCTACATTCTGTAGAGAGATACATGTAGATACAGTATATTTACATTTTTTAAAACATTTTTAGTCATTTAGCAGACGCTCTTATCCAGAGCGACTTACAGTTAGTGAGTGCATACATTTTCATACTGAATTGTATATGAATTGTTACAATGTAGTTTAGATTTTCTTTGCATTGACACACACATTGGCATGCATCAACAAGGGTGTTAACACAGAGCTGCCAACTCTCACGCTTTCGCCGTGTGACACACGTTTTTGCCTGTTTTCACACACACTCACGCCACACATCCAATTTCTCACGCAAAAAAAATCGGCCGAGACTCGTTTGTTCCTTTTTTCAAACTCCCCGACGGTAGATGGCGCTGATGAGCGCCAATGAACCATATGTGCTGCACCCCGAAGTTAGCGACAGAAGAAGAGATACCATTGCCGCGAAAGTCAACAGGAGAAGAAACGGTCACTACCTCAAGAAGTCTGATAAGAAGCTGAGCTGAGACTAGGTATGTAACAATGAAATGTCGTCCAATTGAATACTCACTCTCTTAAACTTTAAATCTTGAAATAAATTATTTGTTTGTGCGTGTGAACATGATTTAGTGTGGTGAATGTAAACTCAGCTGATTTCGAACAGGTAAGATGTATTCCAAAGAATTTAACATAAATACAGGAGCATGGCATCCCTTGGGAGAACTGCATTGGTCTCTCAGTTTACAATGCAGCTGTGAACATTGGACCACGTAATTCCATTGCCTCTAGGGTGCTCCAGAAGCATCCCAACACCTATATTCATGGTTGTCCTTGTCATGTGGCACATAACACCGCCAAAGCTGCAGGAGTGGGATTTTTTAAAGATGTTTTAAAGTGAGTTAAGGCCTGATTTATCTTTACATGTAACTTTTTATTTGTATCCTAATTACGTGCATTGACTGAATGTGTTATGATTGATTTATGCATTGCAGGTGTCCGGTTTTGATTTGGAGGATATGGTAGTGGACATCGGTTACTGGTTCAAGGGTAGCACAAATCGGAAAGGATACCTGTCAGGTATGCATGTTTGATACTATTAAGTGTAATACTGAAATGCTGAGCTGTAGAAAATATATGATATGGATTTAATGTCTAAAACAGAGTTTTGTGAGCTCCATGAAGCGGAGTACATGGAGGTCCTCCTGCATATCTCGGTCCGTTGGCTAAGCCTTGAACGTTGTGTGACCAGGATCCTGAGGCTGTATGAACCTCTGGCCAGCTACTACAAATCTGCTAGTATGGTCATCAATTTTCAATTTCATTATGCAGCAACTACATGGATTGTTAGTCACATACTTGTATTAATGACAACCTCTTGTTTTGTGTTATTTATTGATTGATTCAAGATGAAAATCAGGCCAGGTTCAAGAGACTTGTGCAGACATTCACTGTCCCCATGACAGAAGTGTACCTGCTGTTCTTCCAAGCCACCGTACCAACTTTCACTTCTTTCAACTTGCTGCTTCAGAGAGAGCAGTCATCAATATTTTTGTTACATGATGAGGTGGGATTGGATTTTGCAGTTTTTTTCCATTCTGTGTTTCTTGCTGATATCTGCAGGGGTCCTCTAAAACAGGTTTCACCTACTATTTTTGTAAATGTCTGTTATAGATGGTGAAATTCGTACGCAAGCTATGTTCCAAGTTTATGGTTCCAGCAGCTCTGCAGTGCCATGAGGAGCCTTGTGAAATTGCCTTTGAAGAAAAGGCAAACCATTTACCAGGTTAGTATTTGACTATTATTATGATCAAACACTGTGATATGTGATATTTAGCCTTGTACATTATACCGATATGCTGTATTGGGTTCACAACCAGGGCTAAAATTAACAGATTACTCGACGAGGGTGACATCACACCACAGCAGGTGGATTCATTCCATGAAGCTGTGTTGTGTTTCCTAACAAGTGCTGTGGACTATGCACTTAAGAAGCTGCCACTGGAAGAGCCACTGATCAAGCACGCACAATTTGTAGATGTACGGCAGAGGGCTGAAAGTGACATCGAAGATGTCCTGTACTTTGTTGAAAGGTTCGTTTTTTTTCTCTAATTATTGTCTTTCATCTTAGCTAAAATACCCTGTGTTTTATGATGAGGTGTGTTCACTCCTAAACTGCACATGAGATATTCTTATGTGGCTTCTCCTCAAAGATGTGTATGAACTGCTGCTGGTTGATGACTATATACCTAAAACGTAACAACTTGTAACTCTACTTTCATAAATAGGTTTCCCCATCTCCTCCCATACCATTGGCCAGAGGAGCATGACCTTCTGGGTGAGGAGTTTCTAAATTATCAGACCATGCCAATGATATCCCTGCAGGACTAAACTGAAATGGAAAGCTTCTGGGCTGAAATGGCAACCCGGAAGCATAATGTAATTTTTTTTTCCTTTTTTGTCTTTTCTTTTGGCAGGTGTGGCTTGGCTACATCTGTTGCTTAAAATTGTTGCATGCATATATGTGTCATGCATGTTTCAAATTATGCATGTTTTTATCTGAACTTTGTTAATGGATCAACCTACAGTATACTCACAGTATTAATCAATCAAAAATCAAGGTATGTTTTTCCATTGTGTTTTGGTGCATTTTCCATAGGTGACAGGAGCCAAAGAATTCGAGAGGCTTGCTGCCGTCGCCAAGCTTGTCCTGGTGTTGCCCCATGCAAACGCAGATGCTGAGAGGGTGTTTTCAGTTGTGGGACTGAACAAAACCAAGAGAAGAAACAGCCTAGCATTGGATGGCACCCTGTCCTCAATAATGACCATAAAGATGGCCAATCTGGAGCCCTGCTTCAAATGGGAGCCCCCCTCCGATATCATCAAGGCCTCCAAGAAGGCCACAGGCCAGTATAACCATGCCGACAGATCATAGACAAGAGGCCCATTTGAGATGAGCCAGGTCTGCGCAGAATCGATCACCGGCGATCACCGCCCAATGCATGCTGGTTAGATTTGTGTCCGACTTGATCCCGACTTTCTCTGACGTCATGCACACGCGGGCAACGATAACCTCATGAGATCAAGGCAGCCGCAGTTCTGAGATGCAGGCAGTGCAATTGCTTTTCACCGACTGCAGGACCCAGGCGGACCCAGGACAAAAACTCACTATGTTAACATATGCTATTCCACATAAACATCTAAATGTTTTTCTACAACAATATTAATAGTTAGCTATACCAGTGCAATGACCTATGGCACACTTTCACAACTCGTAGTGCTACATTCTCACTGCCAAGGACATGATCAGCGACTAATATATTCTTAGCAACACGGTTACACAGTATAACACTGTTTTATATAAATTGCACACACTTCACCTGAGCTTTTAGTGCCTCTGCAATGAGCTGAGCCCCAGTCACATCTTCCATTATTATTGTCGAGAAATCTGTTCAAAGTGCAAACGCGGTTAGCAATGCTTTCTTGGACTTGTTGTTCAGTAGCTTATAAATCGTGTTTAGATCTCTTGCAAATCATTAGTTTTTGTCTGCTTTCCAGCATGCATTACATGAGTAGCTTTTTCTTCTTCAGTGGGGTTTATAGACAGTTGGCATCCAACGTTATGGTGCATTACTGCCCCCTATTGTACAGAAGTGTGGACATGAGCCGTGCAATAGCAGTCATGAATATTTAATAAACTAGTAGCATTTTTCTTTTTTATTGCAAGAAATACATAATAAGCCCTCATTATGTGTTTATAACTGCACTTAACTTAACACTTAACTCAATTAAGTCATTATGAGTGTATGACAGTATGAAAAAAATTACAAATTATGCACTCACTAACTGTAAGTCGCTCTGGATAAGAGCTTCTGCTAAATGACTAAAATGTAAAATGTAAATGACTTGAGTGTATGCATTATAGATATAGGCTTTTTTTTTTTTTTTTTTTTTTTTAGTCATTTAGCAGACGCTCTTATCCAGAGCGACTTACAGTTAGTGAATAAATATATATATGTATATATTTTTTTTTACTGGCCCCCCGTGGGAAACGAACCCACTCCCCTGGCGTTGCAAACGCCATGCTCTATCAACTGAGCTACATCCCTGCCGGCCATTCCCTCCCCTACCCTGGACGATGCTGGGCCAATTGTGCGCCGCCCATGAGTCTCCCGGTCGCGGCCGGCTGCGACAGAGCCTGGATTCATAGAAAGTGTTACAAATGTTCTCCTGTCATCTTATAGGAGATCCATTCATGGATTTAGTTATGGCTTGAGAATGTGACTGGTCTACGGAGTTCTCCTTTATGTCTGTCTTTGTATGTGACAACAACTTTTCTGTATTATGTGTATTTCCACAATCAATAATCATAAACGGTACTTCACTATGAATACTTTTGACTATGTGATTTGAAGTACTTTACCGTTATCTTGCACATACATGAAGACTACTATAGACAGAAATCAATGCAGTAATGTTTTATTAAATAAAGGCTCTGATTAAAATATAATATTAATAAAATCAGGCATTTGGCTAATTCTTCTTCCCAGAAGCTCCTCTGAATGGTTTGGAGATGGCTCTGGAGAGAGCGTGTAACACCCTGACTATGAGTGGGCGTTTACGGGACTGGGACTCCTGGGGAGCAGGGGCCGGTGTGGTTGTCAGGTCCTCCTTGGGAGGGGAAGTGGATGGAACCTCTGGAACCTCACACTCAGCATCTGTCATAAGAACATTTCATAATCAGAAAATGAATGTGTGTGTTTGTGTCTGTCCGTCTGCCTGCCTGTCCGTCTGCCTGCCTGTCCGTCTGCCTGCCTGCCTGTCTGTCTGTCTGCCTGCCCGTCCGTCTGCCTGTCCGTCTGTCTGCCTGCCTGTCTGTCTGGTCTGCCTGCCTGTCCGTCTGCCTGCCTGTCCGTCTGCCTGTCTGTCTGTCTGTCTGTCTGTCTGTCTGTCTGTCTGTCTGTCTGTCTGTCTGTCTGTCTGTCTGTCTGCCTGTCCGTCTGCCTGCCTGCCTGCCTGTCTGTCTGTCTGCCTGCCTGTCCGTCTGCCTGTCTGTCCGTCGGTCTGCCTGTATCTGTTGTCACTGTTTTAACAAGCTTGTCATAGGGTGATACATCAATATGACATTATCGATGCTTATCACTTACCCTGTGAAATATGAGTCTCTCTGAGACGTTTGGTAGGCAGTGCATCCTGTTTAGGGTGGCTCTTCGGTTCCCCTTTTGTCTTGAACAGCTGTTGACAAAACACATCAGGACAACTGAGCCTGTGTAAAATACAGAGTGTGCATCCCAAAATGCACCCTATTCGCTACGTAAGGCACTACTTTTGAAAAGGGCCCATAGAGCGCTGGTAAAAAGTAGTGCACTATATAGGGAATAGGGTGCCATTTGGGACATAGCCATTGACTCTCTCCCATGTGTATTAGGATTGCATTACAGCGTCCTCACTCAACCTCCTAAAGACAATGACAACAGTTTTGTTCTAATGCTGAGAGACAATAGGGGTGTAGTGAATCTGTAGGGTAAATTCAGCCCTGCCTTACAGATGTAATCTCAAAACACAGAGCACCCTACCTTAATCATGATCTTTGGAAACTTATGCATTTTCGGTAGGAAACGCCACTTCCTGTTCTTCTTAGTCTCTTCCCCTCTGGCAGAGGGAAGGCGGGCCATGCCGTCAGCCTTTACATCAGCCGGGCTAAGGCTCCTGGCAGGGAATTCCTCAGTAGCATTAAGGTCAGCTACAACACCATGAGTGATGTCACTTGTGGCATTGCTGGTGTCTGAGTGAGAAGAGCACGCTAGTGTGACCGACCTGTGTACAATAACTGGGAGAAGAGGACGCAGCCATTGAAGTCAGTCACTGCATCCCAAATGGCATTCTCTTCACTTTATAGTGCACTACTTTTGACCAGGACCCATAGGGTCTGGCCATTTTGGACACAACCAGTGAATTTTACATCATAAAACGCAATGTATTGAGCATCATGTTACAATTAAGTCCTATGCAGATGAAAAGAGGTACTTTCACTTACCATCCTCCATTGTAGACTTGGACACATAAGTCAGGCTGTCCATCACCACGTCTGTCATCAACTTGATGACCTGATCCAAAACCATTTCAGCTGATGGTGTCATAGGCCTTCCCATACACTGCCCCAGGAGTCTCCTAACAGAAGTCTGGGCAAAGTTGTAAATGAGCTCTGAGGCATCGTCCTTTGACAGCTTCCTCAGGGCTGGTTTAGGCAGCGCTGGTTGAGAGAGGCTTCTGTGGCCAACCATGGATTGAAGCTGACGGTTTATGGTTATCTCCTGAATGAGACCATGGACCTTTGCGATCAGGTTGCCAGATGCACCTTGAAGGGCTTCAACTGACAGGAGCCTATCCAGATGTTCTTCTGCTGAAGTCATCTCTGGGTCGTCCGTCTTCAATGTGTCCATTATAGTTTTAACTATGATATTGGTGTCAGATATGTTTATTTCTTGTTGGCTCACAAGCATTGACCGTGAACCTGTCTCGTCCATTGCGATAGAGGTATGGGATTCTGTCCTTGTGATCTCATCGGCAGCGCTCATGTCAGGCAACTGGTCAAGGCTCTCCAGTACAGAGTCTAACATGTTAGTGGCTATCAGACACTCCTCACTTGCAATCTGCCCAACAGATGAACTCTCAGAGTTGGCCACTCTACACTTGATCACATTTAGGATCAAGCTGAGCGTCTTCTTTGCAGTTTTGCTAAAGCCTTCTTGGCTGACTGCCACTGTTACGTCTTTTAGAGCCACAAGAGGTTTGCAACTTTCACTCAATCCACTGCCGTGGAGAGGAGAGGCTCTCTTCAAACTGTTGTTGCTCACAACTGACATACTCCTGGTGGGCAGAGTGACATCCTCACTGCATGTGTCAATTACATGGTGGTCTGTTGAAGAGCCACTCGAAGACAGAAGGGTTTTAGACCTTTTAGCCAAACAGACTTTTGACAAAGGCTTCTCACTTCTCACAGACGGAGGGCGGCTCCTGTCCTCAACAAGAGCAGTGTCAGCGGACTTAGAACGTCTGAGTGTCTCCACAGGGGTGGAGTCCAGCACATATTTGGCTGTGGTGACTGACACTGGTGGAAAAGAGAAAAAGATGTTCAGTCTATCCTTTACTCTGTGGTACATGGTTTGAGCAGCATCCAATAAGTTGTCAAAGACAACTCTGGGTTTGAGCTGGAACTCCAGCTTTTTCTCTCCTAGTGGGAAGGAGTCTGCGTCGTCCACAGTGTACTGGGATACACTTTCAAGGTCTTGCATGATAATATTTACTATATCTTCGGCTGTAGAAACCGCATGGTGTGAGAAGGTGGTGCTAGGCATGCTCTGTAGCAAAGAATGGCTGGCTTTGCTAGCAGCTCTGAGAATGGTCTCATTCACAATGTGTTTGGCCTTAGCTCGGAACTCAGCACTGTGAAAGCTCTGGATAGAAATGTTAGAGGTTCTGCTGGCTGCACTAAGAGATCGCGTGAGTGTGGCAATCTCGGCTGACGTCACATCACTCGAAATGGTGAGGTCCTCCAATTTCGAAATTATCGAGTCCAACTTCTGGTTGAAGTCGAAGGATGAATTTGACGTGCTCTCCCCAACGGAAGCGGAGCAGTTTTCCTTTGAAGTGTCCACCCTCAGCACCGAGATCACCTGTTTGATTACCCCTTTAGTGCAGGTGTCGAGGGTGAGCTGGTAGGCTGAGGCTGAGGACTTAGAAGGGGTCTTACTGTCTGTCTTCTGTACAGGAGACACTGCCAAAGTGGCCTCAGTTACAGGAGATTCCTGCACAGTGGCCTCAGTTACAAGTAGTCCAGTTGCAGAAAGCTCGATTTGCACAGGAGTATTTTTTTCCCTCAGTGAGATGGTGGGAGGTGAACAGCTTCCTTAGTTTGTCCAGGGTTTTGGTATAAATCTTCTGGGAACCTGAACTCACTTCCACCCAGAACATTTTGCGACCTGATTTCGTACGCTTGGAGGCCTTATTGACCTCATATACCTCAAGCAGGTCGGAAATAATTCCACCAAAGAGATCAGAGGATGCCTCCTCAATATTCTCTGAGGAAACATGGACAGATAGGATTTCCGACAGTTTCCCACAAGTGTCGGTTTTATCCAGCGCAGCAGTATATGTCACAGCTGCATCCTGAATGACCTGAGTGATGCATTGCTCAGCTTTGACAATATACTCCTCCACTGGTTGACCATGGAGGATGTCAACTTTATCAGCAGGGAGCTCCTTCTGAATACTCACATTCTCCTCTGATGGGCATGGGTTGTTGAAGATAATGCTCTCAGTGACCATCTTAGAGGAGGCGAGAGATGAGTCGAGAAGCAGAGATCTGTATATTGTCGAGGTGGACATCTCTGGGTGCTTTATCACAGCAGCCACCTCCAAAATGGCCGACGGGCCCCGGAGGATGTCAGAGATATCCATGTCCTCAATGGTCTCTACCAGAGACGATAGTAGGTCTCTGGCTGCCAGGTTGGTAGGTCTCTGGTTCTCGAGCTCTGTTTTGATTGCTTGACAGGCAGTTACCAGAGCAACAACAGAGCGAGAACACAACTGCTTCAAGGTGGAGTCAGAAAAAGATGATGACAGATCTGTCATGGACATGGTGGAGAGTTGACTCTCAGAGACAAACGGGCTGAGTTTGACAGACACCTGTCTGACCAAGTCCCCAGCAAGAGCTCTCATATCTATTGCTCCACTAGCTGAGTTGTGGGAGCAGGCACTCTGTGGCCTTGACGGGTTCCTGTTATCCAAAAATCCTGTTATCCAAAAAACCTCAAGTACAAGATCCACAACATCGGATGACACTTCTATCATTCTGTTGTCGGACAGAAATGTACTTGGATGAATGGTGCCTGCATTCACAGTCCAGTCGCAAATGGAGTTGTTGGACTGACTCTGGACTAGTGGAACTAGACAGGTTTCACTTGGACCTTGGCCAAAGAGCTCTGCCATTTTGAGCAGAACTGATCTTAAGACCTTCGACTTGGAAATGTTCAGCAGTGGGTCGTTGTTGGACAGTCTGGTGGATGGTCTGCTAGCCGATCTGTGAACCACTAGGCTTTGTATTTCTGCCGAAATGGCAGTTAGAAAATAGGTCAAGGGGCTGGTCGCTCTCCCCTCATTTCCTCCGTTGATTTTAGCCTTGATGATGCTATCTATGATGATGACTATGACCTGTCCAGCCAGAGGACCCAAGATGGCCTCAAGCTCCCTCTCTAACTCAAGGGGAGACTTGTGGCCGAGCGCAATATGCTCTATGGCATGGGAATACATCTTAGAAGTCGCCATGCTTAGCATCTCTTGGGCAAACTGTTGACTTGCTGAGATACTTCCAGTCAGCAGAACTAGAGTTCCCTGACTGACACTTCGCATTAGCTCAGCCCATCTGGAGTTGAGAAGGTTTATAACCAACTCGACAATACCCATCATAAACTTGCCGTCCGTTGACATTTTGCTAGGTCTGTATTTCTCCTGTCTACTCCGTTTGGGCGGCGGTACGATGTCACCCTGCGACTGGCCGCTCTGGACCATGTCGAAGACAGAGTCCTCAGAGATGCCAAACACAGATCTCAGTGGTGCTGAGTGTGGTCTGTGTCTCATCTCTCTATCGCCACCCTCAGGTGAGGAGACATATCGCTCATTGTCCTCACTCAGCAAAGAGGTCAAACACCTGCAGAATGCACAATAGAAATTAATAATACATGGTAACAAAATAAAAAAATATGATCCAAGAATTTGGGACACAAACTCAACCTTGTTATTGTTATTCAAAGGAAGCATTGTGAACCATCTCAAACCACACTCAGTCCAAACATTAACATTTAGAGTAAACTTTTTAGAGTGGTTGTGTAGTATCTAAGTAGTATTTCTCACTAAGTGGATCTGGAATGGATATTTGTACCTATAACAGGAAAGACCTGCAAAAAGAGGAGGGGATAGAGCTAGGTATCTGTGAGAGGAGGGGATAGGGCTAGGTACCTGTGAGAGGAGGGGATAGGGCTAGGTACCTGTGAGAGGAGAGGATAGGGCTAGGTACCTGTGAGAGGAGGGGATAGGGCTAGGTACCTGTGAGAGGCATGGATAGGGCTAGGTACCTGTGAGAGGAGGGGATAGGGGTAGGTACCTGTGAGAGGCATGGATAGGGCTAGGTACCTGTGAGAGGAGGGGATAGGGCTAGGTACCTGTGAGAGGAGGGGAAAGGCGTGGGAGTGCGTGTGCTGCAGGCGGTTCTGGCGCTGGTGCACCTGCTGGGTCCTCCACTACAGCTGAATCTGACGCTGCGGCCAAGAGAGGTCACCTCTCCTGCCTCATTACTTCCTGATCCAGAAGAGCTTGGCGAATCAGAGAGCTCTATCTGCATGGTGAGGTCAAGGGCGGGAACAACCACAGTGGATGTAGACTCCATCACCCATGCTACAATATCCATGCACTTGGCACTAAACTCATGTCTGCTCATCTGCAATGTTAAAAGACCATCCAGAGTTAGTTTGTTAAAGGGGCTGCACTGATATAAAACGTAGAACCATTTACTCAAGCTAGTCAATTAAAGCAGTGGTTCAGGATTAAAGGTCCTGCAGGATTTCCACAAATGAATGTTTGGTCCATTTTACCAACATTAACTACTTTAGAGGTGACTATAACTCACCCCGGCACGCATATTCTCACTCAGCAGATTCCAATGGCTGAAAAGTAAATAAATGCAAGTACACAATGAACTACATGACATTACCTCTATTATCTTAGACTACGTTATGGATGGACATGACCTCTATTATTTTAGATTACGTTATGGATGGACATTACCTCTATTATTTTAGATTACGTTATGGATGGACATTACCTCTATTATTTTAGATTACGTTATGGATGGACATTACCTCTATTATTTTAGATTACGTTATGGATGGACATTACCTCTATTATCTTAGATTACGTTATGGATGGACATTACCTCTATTATCTTAGACTACGTTAAGGATGGACCTCTATGGAACTAGGCCACACCCAGACATCCCTGATTGGTTATTTGGTCCGTTGAGTCCTTTGTATTGGCCCGAGACTATGGGAGACTCTCAATCTCCTCACCTCCTTCTCAAAACCCATTGGATGAGAAGGTCAGAAGGGCGGGACCTCTGGCTTTCTCATCCAATGGGTTTTGAGAAGAGAGGACACGAGGAGTATGCAATTGAGATAGGGAACATATCTAGGGGATGCATGGGGAAGCCAAAGAGCAACTTACTCGTCCTTCATGTCCTGCACAAAGGTGTGTAGGTCTGGGTAGCTTCTCTTTCCCCTGCTGAGGGTGAGGCTGGTCTGGGAAGTTTCATCCTTATGGGTCACGGTAGTGAAGGTCACCACTGCAGCCTGATGGCGACAACAGAAAGCAGAGTTAGGCTGGAATTCAATTTTGCGTCATTAAAACACAAAATATCTCAATGAAATGTCATCCATGTAATAGAAAAATACATCATACCTCCTGTGACTGAGATGGGATGGCAACAGCCTCGTCCAACTCACTCTCTCCTTCAACCTCCTGTGACTGAGATGGGATGGCAACAGCCTCGTCCAAATCACTCTCTCCTTCAACCTCCTGCGACTGAGATGGGATGGCAACAGCCTCGTCCAACTCACTCTCTCCTTCAACCTCCTGCGACTGAGATGGGATGGCAACAGCCTCGTCCAACTCACTCTCTCCTTCAACCTCCTGCGACTGAGATGGGATGGCAACAGCCTCGTCCAACTCACTCTCTCCTTCAACCTCCTGCGACTGAGATGGGATGGCAACAGCCTCGTCCAACTCACTCTCTCCTTCAACCTCCTGCGACTGAGATGGGATGGCAACAGCCTCGTCCCAACTCACTCTCTACTTCAACCTCCTGCGACCGAGATGGGATGGCAACAGCCTCGTCCCAACTCACTCTCTCCTTCAACCTCCTGCGACCGAGATGGGATGGCAACAGCCTCGTCCCAACTCACTCTCTCCTTCAACCTCCTGCGACTGAGATGGGATGGCAACAGCCTCGTCCCAACTCACTCTCTCCTTCAACCTCCTGCGACTGAGATGGGATGGCAACAGCCTCGTCCAACTCACTCTCTCCTTCAACCTCCTGCGACTGAGATGGGATGGCAACAGCCTCGTCCCAACTCACTCTCTCCTTCAACCTCCTGCGACTGAGATGGGATGGCAACAGCCTCGTCCAACTCACTATCTCCTTCATCCTCCTGCGACTCAGATGGGATGGCAACAGCCTCGTCCAACTCACTCTCTCCTTCAACCTCCTGCGACTGAGATGGGATGGCAACAGCCTCGTCCAACTCACTCTCTTCTTCAACCTCCTGTGACTGAGTTGGGGTATCTGTGTCTAGAACAGCCTCGTCCAACTTGGTCAGTCTCTCAGCCTCTCTGTGATCTTTATGGGATCTAGATAGAGAAAAGGAATCTCTCTTAGGTCACTGCTATAATGTGAGTGTGAGGATGTGTAATTATAGAATTAGAATCACAGAATTAGAATGAATCATTCTAGAATTAGAATAGAATCACTCAAATTCTATGGCTCCAATACTCTTGAGATGACTCGGCCTATCCAGAGCCAAATATTTAGAGAATTCTGCCAACTTTTAAAAGGACTCCATGTTAGCGCCTTGGAGCCTTTCATTTATCCTTTCATTATAAGTACATTCTAATTATAGATGTTCAGTTACATAGCATTGTTTAAAATGTCAACATTGCCCATGGGGAGCAAGCTGTCATATGGATATCTACTGTGTCATGTAATGTATACATAAACTCAGCAAAAAAAGAAAACGTCCCTTTTTCAGGATCTTTCAAAGATAATTCGTAAAAATCCAAATATCTTCACAGATCTTCATTGTAAAGGGTTTAAACACTGTTTCCCATGCTAGTCCCCTGTAGCTCAGTTGGTAGAGCATGGCGCTTGCAACGCCAGGGTTGTGGGTTTGTTTCCCACGGGGGGCCAGTATGAAAATGTATGCACTCACTAACTGTAAGTCGCTCTGGATAAGAGTGTCTGCTAAATGACTAAAATGTAAAATGTTGTTCAATGAACCATAAACAATTAATGAACATGCACCTGTGCAACGGTCATTAAGACACTAACAGCTTACAGACGGTAGTTATGAAAACGTAGGACCCTAAAGAGGCCTTTCTACTGACTCTGAAAAACACCAAAAGAAAAATGCCCAGGGTCCCTGCTCATCTGCGTGAACGTGCCTTAGGCATGCTGCAAGGAGGCATGAGGACTGCAGATGTGGCCAGGGCAATAAATTGCAATGTCCGTACTGTGAGACGCCTAAGACAGAGCTACAGGGAGACAGGACGGACAGCTGATCATCCTCGCAGTGGCAGACCACGTGTAACAACATCTGCACAGGATCGGAACATCCTGCGGGACAGGTACAGGATGGCAACAACAACTGCCCGAGTTACACCAGGAACGCACAATCCCTCCATCAGTGCTCAGACTGTCCGTAATAGGCTGAGAGAGGCTGGACTGAGGGCTTGTAGGCCTGTTGTAAGGCAAGTCCTCACCAGACATCACCGGCAACAACGTCGCCTATGGGCACAAACACACCGTCGCTGGACCAGACAGGACTGGCAAAAAAGTGCTCTTCACTGACGAAGTCGCGGTTTTGTCTCACCAGGGGTGATGGTCGGATTCGTGTTTATCGTCGAAGGAATGAGCGATACACCAAGGCCTGTACTCTGGAGCGGGATCGATTTGGAGGTGGATGGTCCGTCATGGTCTTGGGCGGTGTGTCACAGCATCATCGGACTACGCTTGTTGTCATTGCAGGAAATCTCAACGCTGTGCGTTACAGGGAAGACATCCTCCTCCCTCATGTGGTACCCTTCCTGCAGGCTCATCCTGACATGACCCTCCAGCATGACAATGCCACCAGCCATACTGCTCGTTCTGTGCGTGATTTCCTGCAAGACAGGAATGTCAGTGTTCTGCCACGAAGAGCCTGGATCTGTTGGATCGGAGGGTGAGGGCTAGGTTTAGCCATTCCCCCAGAAATGTCTGGGAACTTGCAGGTGCCTTGGTGGACGAGGGGGTAACATCTCACAGCAAGAACTGGCAAATCTGGTGCAGTCCATGAGGAGGAGATGCACTGCAGTACTTAATGCAGCTGGTGGCCACACCAGATACTGTTACTTTAGATTTTGACCCCCCCCTTTGTTCTGTTGGTCACACGTCTGTGGAACTTGTTCAGTTTATGTCTCAGTTGTTGAATCTTGTTATGTTCATACAAATATTTACATTACATTTTTACATTTTAGTCATTTAGCAGACGCTCTTATAATAATAATAATAATATAATATGCCATTTAGCAGACGCTTTTATCCAAAGCGACTTACAGTCATGCGTGCATACATTTTTGTGTATGGGTGGTCCCGGGGATCGAACCCACTACCTTGGCATTACAAAGCGCCGTGCTCTACCAGTTGAGCTACAGAGCGACTTACAGTTAGTGAGTGCATACATTCTTTCATTTGTTTATTTTATTTTTATTCTTTTTTTATATATATATATATTTTTTTTTCATACTGCCCCCCCGTGGGAATCGAACCCACAACCCTGGCGTTGCAAACGCCATGCTCTACCAACTGAGCTACATCCCTGCCGGCCATTCCCTCCCCTACCCTGGACGACGCTGTGCCAATTGTGCGCCGCCCCATGGGTCTCCCGGTCGGGGCCGGCTACGACAGAGCCTGGATTCGAACCAGGATCTCTAGTGGCACAGCTAGCACTGCGATGCAGTGCCTTAGAACACTGCGCCACTCGGGAGATGCGTTATTTACACGTTAAGTTTGCTGAAAATAAACGCAGTTGACAGTGAGAGGACGTTTCTTTTTTTGCTGAGTTTATATCTCAATGTCCCAACTCTCTAAATACATGGCTCTGGGCCTACCTCTCCATAGGCGGTGACCTTTGACCTACTACTGAATCTGTATCTGTAGGCCTATGTGATCCTGTAACCAGTCACAAATGTGTCATTAGTGTAAATCACTTACCTGACTTCCTTCATAACATCAGCTTCATTGATGGGGTCATCCAGGTCTATGAGGGTGAGGTCATTCCCATTGACCTCTGACCTCTGAAAGACAGCACAAAGTCATGTTTAGATGTCACCTACTGTGTCGCCTTTTGCCGTGTTCAAAACAACTGGGAAATCTCTGACTTCCGACTTCAGTGCGTTCAAGACAACTGGGAAATAGGAAAAAAAAACAAGCTCCGACTGGGAAAAATCGTTTTGAACAGTCATCCAACTCGGAATTCCAAGTCGGAAGCAGCGCGGCTTGGCGGGTCATGTTTTGGAGGACGCCTGACTCAACCTTCACCTCTCCCGAGCCCGCTGGGGAGTTGCAGCGATGAGACAAGATCGTAACAAGATCGTAACTACCAATTGGATATCACGAAAAATTGGGGAGAAAAAGGGGATAAAATTACCACCACAAAATGTAAAAAGGAATTCCAAGTCGGAAATTCTGGCATCTTTCTAGAGCTCCGACTTTCCGACCTGAAGATCACGGACGTCATGATTTGACCTAGTTATTTTTTTCGAGTTCCCAGTTGCCTTGAGAGCACCATTAACCCAACTCTCATTGTCACATCATAATGCATCATATTCAGAGAAATAGAATCACCAGAACATCATATCAGGTGTGCAGTTCAGTTTACCAGTCAAATTGCCAAGGTCAGAGGCTCTATCCTTTCTAGTGATTCTATTTCTATGGTCACATAATAATGCATCATATCTATGCTTGTGTCCGAAATAGCACCCTAGTTCCAATATAGTGCACTTCTTTTGGCTGGAGCCCTATAGAGTCCCACAGTATGAGTCATAATACCCATAAAACCTAGTGGTCTGGCAGCCTCTGGAACTGCCGTTCTGCAGCCAACAAGGCAGAGTTAATCTCAGCCTATGCTACCCTCCAGTCCCTCGACTTCTTGGCGCTGACGGAAACATGGATTACCACAGAAAACACTGCTACTCCTACTGCTCTTTCCTCGTCTAACCATGTGTTCTCGCATACCCCGAGAGCATCTGGTCGGCGCGGCGGTGGCACAGGAATCCTCATCTCTCCAAAGTGGACATTCTCTCTTTTTCCCCCTGACCCATCTGTCTATCTCCTCATTTGAATTCCATGCTGTCACATCACTAGCCCATTCAAGCTTAACATCCTTGTCATTTATCGCCCTCCAGGTTCCCTTGGAGAGTTCATCAATGAGCTTGACGCCTTGATAAGTTCCTTTCCTGAGGATGGCTCACCCCTCACAGTTCTGGGTGACTTTAACCTCCCTACGTCTCTGCCTTTGACTCATTTCTCTCTGCCTCCTTCTTTCCACTCCTTTCCTCTTTTGACCTCACCCTCTCACCGTCCCCCCCTACTCACAAGGCAGGCAATACGCTTGACCTCATCTTTACTAGATGCTGTTCTTCTACTAATCTCACTGCAACTCCCCTCCAAGTCTCCGACCACTACTTTGTATCCTTTTCTCTCTCGCTCTCCTCCAACACTACTCACTCTGCCCCTACTCAGATGGTAATGTGCCATCACAACCTTCGCTCTCTCTCTCCCGCTACTCTCTCCTCTTCCATCCTATCATCTCTTCCCTCTGCTAAATCCTTCTCCCTCCGATCTCCTGATTCTGCCTCCTCAACCCTCCTCTCCTCCCTTTCTGCATCTTTTGACTCTCTATGTCCCCTATCCTCCCGGCCGGCTCGGTCCTCCCCTCCTGCTCCGTGGCTTGACGACTCATTGCGAGCTCACAGAAGAGGGCTCCGGGCAGCCGAGCGGAAATGGAGGAAAACTAGACTCCCTGCGGACCTGTCATCTTTTCACTCCCTCCTCTCTACATTCTCTTCCTCTGTTTCCGCTGCTAAAGCCACTTTCTACCACTCTAAATTTCAAGCCTATGCCTCTAACCCTAGGAAGCTCTTTGCCACCTTCTCCTCCCTGCTGAATCCTCCTCCCCCCACCCTCCTCCCTCTCTGTGGATGACTTCGTCAACCATTTTGAAAAGAAGGTTGACGACATCCGATCCTCATTTATTAAGTGAAATGACACCGCTGGTCCTGCTCACACTGCCCTACCCTATGCTTTGACTTTTTCTCCCCTCTCTCTCCAGATGAAATCTTGCGACTTGTGACGGCCGGCCGCCCAACAACCTGCCCGCTTGACCCTATCCCCTCCTCTCTTCTCCAGACCATTTCCGGAGACCTTCTCCCTTACCTCACCTCACCTCACCTCGCTCATCAACTCATCCTTGACCGCTGGCCATGTCCCTTCCGTCTTCAAGAGAGCGAGAGTTGCACCCCTCCTCAAAAAACCTACACTCGATCCCTCCAATGTCAACAATTACAGACAAGTAAGTATCCCTTCTTTCTTTTCTCTCCAAATCTCTTGAGCGTGCCGTCTCTAGCCAACTCTCCTGCTATCACTCTCAGAATGACCTTCTTGATCCAAACCAGTCAGGTTTCAAGACGGGTCATTCAACTGAGACTGCTCTTCTCTGTGTCATGGAGGCTCTCCGCACTGCTAAAGCTAACTCTCTCTCCTCTGCTCTTATCCTTCTAGACCTATCCGCTGCCTTTGATACTGTAAACCATCAGATCCTCCTCTCCACCCTCTCCGAGTTGGGCATCTCCGGCGCTGCTCACTCTTGGATTGCGTCCTACCTGACAGGTCGCTCCTACCAGGTAGCGTGGCGAGAATCTGTCTCCGCACCATGTGCTCTCACCACTGGTGTCCCCCAGGGCTCAGTTCTAGGCCCTCTCCTATTCTCTCTATACACCAAGTTACTTGGCTCTGTCATATCCTCACATGGTCTCTCCTATCATTGCTACGCAGACGACACACAATTAATTTTCTCCTTTCCCCCTTCTGATAACCAGGTGGCGAATCGCATCTCTGCATGTCTGGCAGACATATCAGTGTGGATGTCGGATCACCACCTCAAGCTGAACCTCTGCAAGACGGAGCTGCTCTTCATCCCTGGGAAGGACTGCCCGTTCCATGATCTCGCCATCACGGTTGACAACTCCATTGTGTCCTCCTCCCAGAGTGCAAAGAGCCTTGGCGTGACCCTGGACAACACCCTGTCATTCTCTGCTAACATCAAAACGGTGACCCGATCCTGCAGGTTCATGCTCTACAACATTTGCAGAGTACGACCCTACCTTACACAGAAAGCGGCACAGTTCCTAATCCAGGCACATGTCATCTCCCGTCTTGATTACTGCAACTCGCTGTTGGCTGGGCTCCCTGCCTGTGCCATTAAACCCCTACAACTTATCCAGAACGCCGCAGCCCGTCTGGTGTTCGACCTTCCCAAGTTCTCTCATGTCACCCCGCTCAGTTGAGGCTCGCATCTACTACAAGACCATGGTGCTTGCCTACGGAGCTGTGAGGGGAACGGCACCTCCTTACCTTCAGGCTCTGGCACCCCAATGGTGGAACAAGCTCCCCCACGACGCCAGGACAGCGGAGTCACTGACCACCTTCCGGAGACACTTGAAACCCTACCTCTTTAAGGAATACCTGGAATAGTATAAAGTAATCCTTCTACCCCCCCCCCCCCCATAAAAAAAAAAAAAAAAAAAATAAGTGGTTGTCCCACTGGCTATCATAAGTTGAATGCACCAATTGTTGAATGCACCATTGTAAGTCGCTCTGGATAAGAGCGTCTGCTAAATGATATAAATGTAAAATGTAAATATACTGATAAAAGTCAACTTGTCCGAGAGAGATTTACATAGTTACAAAAATGTCACGCCAGGGTAAGCCTACACGAAATACAGCCCTTATTTTATGTGTTTCTAAAATCGCCTATGGGAAAAATAAATGGTGGAAAAACGATTGGAACCATGTCCCTGTTTGACCGCTAGGTTTTATGGGTATTATCACACCTCCACTGTGGGACTCTATAGAGGGGTTGGTTGTTAAGCAACAAAACTGGCATGCAACTATGGGGCAAAATAGACAGGGTTTGACTTAGACTGTTGACAACATGTAAACTATATTTAGTCTCTAAATGTTTAATGCAAACATAAATACATTTGAACAATGAACTCGTCTCAAATACATTGTTACAGTTGTTGTTGGTTAGCTAGGTAGCGAATTTGAGTCATTGCATAGACATGATATCAGTCAAAACACCTCAAAACAAGACATGGTATCAATAACACCATACAACAAGCTGAAACATGCCACAGAGCTACGATTCCCCACATGGCAGCTTGTTGTTAGCTGAGGTTCAGAATCATAACAAGATACACGACTTCCGGCCATCGATGCGCGAGCATCATTTTCGTGACGTCAGCCAACCCTTCTATGGCTCCTGGTCAAAAGTAGTACACTAGCCTACATAGGGAATAGGGTGCCATTTTGGACGAATTCATGAAGGTGCTGTCATAACCTTTGACCCCCATTTGACCCTACTGTACCTTTAGCCAACTCTCATGACTCCCCGGCCATAGACTTTCTAGTTTGATATTACAGCATGAATAGCACATTATTTCATTTGTTAAACAATATTTAATCCACAGTAATTAATATAATTGAAGATTTAAAAATAAATAACATGCCTACCTTGAACTCTTTATTCTCCATCTCCTTGCAAAATCAGCACATTTCCTTGCCAAAATGAACGCGCATCCAGAGCGAAAACAAACGCAATCCTCCAGCACTATCTGGGAGGATTAGACTGAACTGCTCCAGCGGTTTCTGATCACTTTCAACGTTTATCAGTGATGACGTAACAATGACCTGTACAGATTTGACGCACTTTCGATCTCGTGCTGATGCAACACTCTGTGTTGTTGAAAGCTCATGTATGGAAATCCTGCGAGTTGTAAACAAATGTAGGCTATTGTTGCCCTTAAAACTGTAATGTTGAGGACGCCATGAAAAATAAAATACATAACCCACACCGTTAGGCCAAGGTACATGCAATATTCATCACTTTGCCAATAGACTTCTTGTTCCTTGTTGTATGTAGCCTTTCTTTTGGGATTAGCACCACTGTCACCTAGAAATTGATACTGCGGTTGTCACATACAACAGATAACCCATATTCTTTTTACTAACTCATTTCTTTATTTTATTACTCATAAAATATACAGCAATCTTCAGATACTGAAAGAATTCATGGGAGTTTCGAATTCAGTCACTATTTCATATGTACATGCTAGTTTCATCCTTTTAAAGAAAAAAAAGGACACGAAAAAACCTGTGAACCTCCTGATCCTGATTTGACGAACATAGCATATGTATTGTACATATTTCCAGTTAAAATTATTTTAAAAAAGAGACAAAAACGGGGGTTTGAACAAGCAATCACATAAAAGGTTTGAGTGGTTTCATTTTTTTGAAGAAGTTAAGCAAGCAAAACCTGTCAAAATACATTGATTATAAGACCAAGACAAATAATATATATATTTTTTTTTCAACAGAAGAAAATCTAAATGCTGCTGTCCTACCATTGGTTTACAGTGTTTCTCCTCTCCAAGGGAGGCATGTTTTCCCCCTCGTATGCCTCGGAATAGTATCAGTGCTTTTCACAAACGTTGTAGTACTTAGTGTGCATCATTGTTTTCGCTCATACAGCTGCCCCTACTCTCCTAACCTCCCCTCAGTAACTAAAGAAGGCACAAAATGATGACATAAATATCACAAGAAAGAATACATAATTAATAATTTACTTTCTAAAATATTTTCTAGAGCGCAAAGGACAGGTAGGTTTAATAACACAAATGTAAATAGTCCTGTCGCATACAAATGCAAAATTTCTCTAAATGGCACCCTATTCTTTATAGAGTACACTACTTTTGACCAGAACCCTATGGGCCCTGGTCATAAGTAGTGTACTATAAAGGGAATAGGGTGCCATTGGGGATGGAAATTCTTTGAAATTACTCATGAGAGCAAATACTACGATTCTTTGGTTCCCACAGAGGGTCAGGAGCTTAAGACATGAATGATTTTATTAAAATGTTTGTTCATAAAAAATAAATGATTTCCCCTCCTCCCACATGGATTACAGACAAGAGGCTAGGTGCGTTCTGACTGTCTTAGTGTGCGGATAAACATGACCATCACTCTCATAAAACTTAAATGAAACATCACTCCTTATGTTTTTTCTCAGGCCAAAACGCTCAATCCCATTTCTACTGTCAAAACAGGTTTTGAAAAGGCTTCTTCCACATCTTTTGGTCCATGTCTGTTTTTCACTCAGTGAAGTGCTACTATCCCCTTGGACTACAGGTTATTGCCGTCATAAGGTGTCCGTCTGTCTGTTGGCTGGACAGTTTCTACCGTTTAGGACCTTTGTGGGTAAAGGTAAAGGTGGGGTATAGCAGCAGCAGTTCCTCTGAAGTCCAGTATCTGCTGGAAGGACACCTGGTGGTACGAGAGGATGAGTGTGGCCAGCCAGCCTGTTGTGCCTCCCCCTCTCCCTCCCTCCCTCCATTTCTCTCTCTCCATCTGCAGGACTCTTAAGGCTCCTGTGCGGACTGTCTCGGCTCGTGCCCTCCCAAAGCTGGCTGTGGTGATTTAAGACACGGTGTGTATGTGTGGATTTGTTTGTGGCCTCTGCCCCACTTCACTGTCCATCCGCCTGCCCTTGGCTCCCCTCCTGGGCAGCGACCACCACCCCCCTCAGTATGTCTCTGAGTCTGAGTCGTTGAGTTCCTCATCCTTGTAGAAGCCTCCATCGTGGTCGCGGTGGCCGATGTTGTTGAAGCTGCAGTAGGAGCTGTGCTCGCTGCGCAGCACGGGCAGGCTGTCGAAGGTCACACTCTTGGAGGGGCTGGTGGTGTAGTGGTTAATGGCACTGAAGGACAGGCTGGGCGCCGGGTTGCAGGGGGGACACGGGCATCATGGTGGCCAGGATCAGCGCCAGGCAGTCCGCCACGTCTTTGTTGGGGGCGCAGGCCAAGGCAGGCGTGTAACCTGAGGGGTTCAAACAGAACAGCAGAGGGTCACTTCAGGAGCATCACCGTTTACTATAACACTTTTGGTGAAAAACATGAAATAACAGCAGGCTAGGAGATACAAAGTTAAGACAATAACCAAGCAGTGGACTAGAGAGAAACATTTGTGGACACATTGAGAAGAGAAGTACAGAAGAAAACGGTGTTAGCGTTATGGATCTTACCATTCTCATCGACTGCTAGCACGCTAGCACCCTTCACTAGTAGCTCCTGAACCACCACCGTCAGACCATTTCTGGCTGCAACGTGTAACGGCCTGAGGAGAAAGTACCGTCAGATTAGCCAGCAGCAAATGAGGATACCTCCCAAATGCCAGACTATTCCCTATATAGTGCACTTCTTCTAATTCTTCTGGCCCAATTAATACAGCTGAACCATACGTACGTCTGTAAGGCTGCGTTAGTCGAGTTGATGAGGTTCCTGTCTGTAATCTTCTCCAATATCAACAAAGCACTGGTTTCATGCCCCTTTAAAAACCAGAGTCAAACATGTCAGACCAAAATTTCAACCAGAGAGAGCCAACTGTTCAGATGAACGTCATCTTCATGTGGGGATGCTCACCTTACTGCAGGCCAGATGAAGAGCAGTGTTCTTGACTGCATCCTGCAGGGTGAGCTCTGCTTTGGCACTGCTCACCAACAGCTCTGACACAGACAGAGAAACATAAAGAAACTCAATTAGGAAATTAAGCGACTTATTCAAATGTAAAACAGACATGTTGAACTTAAGCCGGCTGGGCGAGGCAAAGCGGAGGAGAGGGGGCTGCGTACCGACAGCGTTGGTTTGTCCGTTCTCAGCAGCCATCATGAGGGAGGTCTTCCCGGAGGCATCGGGGGAGTTGACCTGGGCGTTGTGGCCTAGCAGCAGCTGAAGACACTCCACGTGGTCCGTGAAAGCCGCCGCATGCAGGGGGGTCCTGGAGAGAGAGGAAACTTATTTCACCGATATCATGTAGGACTGTTATAAACAAGTTTGTTCAATTAACCCTGTTTATACCATAGAAATATAAAATCACTAATAGATGTATTAAAAGTAATCTACAATCCCTCATCCAACCCCAGAGGTCATTTTATTCCCAAGACAACATTATTCTCCAGAAGAAAAGGACTTTGTCATGTGCTGTAGTTACCGGTTCTTGGTGTCAGTGGCGTTGACAATGGCCGGCCCCAGAGTGTCAATCAGCATCTCTGCAGCCCCCTCGTTGTCATTGATCACAGCACAGTGGAGGGGGCTGAACGAGTTGCCCTCGGTGACATATGCTATGACAAAGTCCTGTTTCAGTGTAAGGTCCTCCACTGAGAGTCATAACCCCTAATTCTGTTGTAGTCTTGTTCATTCCCCCACATGGCTCCGTCCACACCAATCGAATGCTTTTCAAGCCACAAGAGGGAGTGAATGAGTGTACACTTCATGGAGGAGAGAACAGAGCTACAGTCCAGTTAGTCAGTACGTACCGTTGTATGTAGGGGTGTAACGATCCATCTACTACATCGATGTATCGATTTATATTCCTATGATCCAACTACATCGATCTGTGCTCGGTGAGTTGGCCTTTTGGACAACATATATCACTCTAACATCGTTTTAAAATGTAATAAATCGATTGTATCGATACTAGGAAATAACCCATTGGATTTAAGCACGTCAGACTTTATATGGATGTTTTTTCTTAGCACTTTTAATGATAAAGGCTTTAAACATTACTCGATTCAGTCTGCCTATCCGTGACGTCATCGCCCCACGCCAGCAGCAGCGCAAAGGCGCAAAGACAACAAAACATAGCATGGCGGACGACAGAGGAGAAGCCGACGAGCGAGAAATTATCAAGCCACCATTGCGGTCCTTACAAGAAACAGGAATCTAGGAAACTTCACCTGCACTGTCCAGTATCCAGGTATTTATTTCAGTCACACTGGTTGAATTTTTGGCTAAAAGGTTACTGAATCGATTTCAAGTCACTGAATCGTTTCGGATCGTATCGTTCTAAATGAACCAATATCGTCCTTGAATCGTATCGACAACCACGAATCGTGATACAAATCGAATAGTTACACCCCTAGTTGTATGGCCTGCCTAATTCAGGGACATGTTTACGGTGCTGAAGAGAGAAAATCAGAAAATATCTAGTGTTCCGTTAGTCCAGTACGTACCGTTGTAGCAGGCCCAGTGTAGTGGCGTGTAGCCCTGGTTGTCTGTGATGACGGGGAGGGTCTCCACTGACTGGGCGGCGTGTAGGAGTCCCCCCAGCACCCCGATGTGTCCGGATTCCGCCGCCAGGTGGACAGGGGTCCGCCCCTTACAGTCCCGAACCAGGAAGCTGGCGCTGTGCTGCAGCAGGGCCTCCACACACTCCTCATGACCCGTCAACGCCTGGGAGGAAGGGCAGGGAGACAAGAATGGATTTGAATAACTAATAATCAATGATATAATAATGAATCATCAATTATTACAAATGATGTCTGGAGGCAGGTCCCCCTACAGGGATGAATACACCACTACCCATGGACAACTACTTTTCTGAAGATAATATGTATATTTGAGCCTCCCCGTCTCTTTCTGTGTGTGAGCGTATACAGCCAGCTCTCCTCCTCACCCCTCTGTGTAGCGCTGTTCTGCCCCACTTGTCTTTGGCTTCTACGCTGGCTCCCTTGTTGAGTAGTGAGTACACACAGTCTGTGTGTCCGCTCAGCACTGACAGCATCAGAGGGGTTCTGATACACAAGACAACAAGGTCATATTACAAACTGGTAATAACCAGGCTGAGTCCCAAATGGCAACCTATTCCCTATATGGTACACTACTTTTGACCCGAGCCCATAGGGTTCTGGTTTAAAGTAGTGCACCAAGTAGGGCATAGGGTGCCATTTGGGACGTAGAACTAGTGTCAAAATCTCTTTATTTCAGGAATTGTATCCAAAACCCAATTGACTTACTGTCCATTCCCGTCTTGAACGTCCACTGCACTCTGGAGGTCAGCATTTCCAATCAGCAAACGCAAACACTCCGAATGACCGTTGGTAGCTAGAGGAGGATAAACAGAGAGGATATAAGAATGTGAGATGAATGACCGTTGGTAGCTAGAGGAGGATAAACAGAGAGGATATAAGAATGTGAGATGATTGACCGTTGGTAGCTAGAGGAGGATAAACAGAGAGGATATGAGCTGATTGCTGGACGACTATTACCTTCACATGAACAGACAGATTTCTAGAACAGTGGTATTGGTAGATGACATCCTCATGATGTTAACACAGCAGATAATAAAACATTTTGGGGCTGAGGCCCTCGAAGCCTGTCACCTGCTAGCTGTGTACCTGGCTCTGGATAGAAGTCCCCCTGTGCACTGATCTAGGATCAGCTTACCCTCCCCAGATCCTCAGCAATAATGACAAAAAATGACCTTAGATCAGTGTGTAGTGGGCATTTTCACACTATGCTATATAATATCCCTAGAGTGGACATTGGCGTCCTAGCAACATGACCAAACAAATGTCCATCTTGGTAAGGAAAACTTTTGAATTACAGAATCTCTAGGTCTTACGTGATATCCTATGCGTACCTGCAGCGTGGATGGGGGTCCTCTTCAGGGTGAAGTCTTTAACCAGGATGGAGGCTCCCTGGTTGATGAGGACGTCAACACACTCCACATGGCCTTTAAAGGCAGCCAGGTCCAGAGGGGTGCGCCCCTGGCTGTTCCTCACGTCTAGATCCAGCAGAGACTGAACCAGGACCTCCATAGCATGGTGGTGGCCGTGGTACGCCTGAATGGAAACAAACACACAGTCTGAAGCAAAGTCCAGTGGTATGCCTGAACAGATATACACTCCTAATATAATCAATGTCCTATAGTAGACCAGTGGTATGCCAGAACAGATATACACTCCTAATATAATCAATGTCCTATAGTAGACCAGTGGTGCGCCTGAACAGATATACACTCCTAATATAATCAAATCAAATCAAATCAAATTTTATTGGTCACATGCGCCGAATACAACAAGTGCAGACATTACAGTGAAATGCTTACTTACAGCCCTTAACCAACAGTGCGTTTATTTTAAACAAAAAAAGTAAGAATAAAACAACAACAAAAAAAAAAAGTGTTGAGAAAAACAAAGAGCAGAAGTAAAATAAAGTGACAGTAGGGAGGCTATATATACAGGGGGGTAACGGTGCAGAGTCAATGTGCGGGGGCACCGGCTAGTTGAGGTAGTTGAGGTAATATGTACATGTGGGTAGAGTTAAAGTGACTATGCATAAATACTTAACAGAGTAGCAGCAGCGTAAAAAGGATGGGGTGGGGGGCAGTGCAAATAGTCCGGGTAGCCATGATTAGCTGTTCAGGAGTCTTATGGCTTGTGGGTAGAAGCTGTTGAGAAGTCTTTTGGACCTAGACTTGGCACTCCGGTACCGCTTGCCGTGCGGTAGCAGAGAGAACAGTCTATGACTAGGGTGGCTGGAGTCTTTGACAATTTTGAGGGCCTTCCTCTGACACCGCCTGGTATAGAGGTCTTGGATGGCAGGGAGCTTTGCCCCAGTGATGTACTGGGCCGTACGCACTACCCTCTGTAGTGCCTTGCGGTCAGAGGCCAAGCAGTTGCCATACCAGGCGGTGATGCAACCAGTCAGGATGCTCTCGATGGTGCAGCTGTAGAATTTTTTGAGGATCTGAGGACCCATGCCAAATCTTTTTAGTCTCCTGAGGGGGAATAGGCTTTGTCGTGCCCTCTTCACGACTGTCTTGGTGTGCTTGGACCATGATAGTTCGTTGGTGATGTGGACACCAAGGAACTTGAAGCTCTCAACCTGTTCCACTACAGCCCCGTCGATGAGAATGGGGCGTGCTCAGTCCTCTTTTTTTTTCCTGTAGTCCACAATCATCTCCTTTGTCTTGGTCACGTTGAGGGAGAGGTTGTTGTCCTGGCACCACACGGCCAGATCTCTGACCTCCTCCCCTATAGGCTGTCTCATCGTTGTCGGTGATCAGGCCTACCACTGTTGTGTCGTCGGCAAACTTAATGATGGTGTTGGAGTCGTGCCTGGCCATGCAGTCATGGGTGAACAGAGAGTACAGGAGGGGACTGAGCACGCACCCCTGAGGGGCCCCCCGTGTTGAGGATCAGTGTGGCAGATGTGTTGTTACCTACCCTTACCACCTGGGGGGCGGCCCGTCAGGAAGTCCAGGATCCAGTTGCAGAGGGAGGTGTTTAGTCCCAGGATCCTTAGCTTAGTGATGAGCTTAGAGGGCACTATGGTGTTGAATGCTGAGCTGTAGTCAATGAATAGCATTCTCACGTAGGTGTTCCTCTTGTCCAGGTGGGAAAGGGCAGTGTGGAGTGCGATAGAGATTGCATCATCTGTGGATCTGTTGGGGCGGTATGCAAATTGGAGTGGGTCTAGGGTTTCTGGGATTATGCTGTTGATGTGAGCCATGACCAGTCTTTCAAAGCACTTCATGGCTACAGACGTCAGTGCCACGGGTCGGTAGTCATTTAGGCAGGTTATCTTAGAGTTCTTGGGCACGGGGACTATGGTGGTCTGCTTGAAACATGTTGGTATTACAGACTCGGTCAGGGACATGTTGAAAATGTCAGTGAAGACACTTGCCAGTTGGTCAGCACATGCTCGGAGTACACGCCCTGGTAATCCGTCTGGCCCAGCGGCCTTGTGAATGTTGACTTGCTTAAAAGTCTTACTCACATCGGCTACGGAGAGCGTGATCACATAGTCGTCCGGAACAGCTGGTGCTCTCATGCATGCTTCAGTGTTGCTTGCCTCGGGCGAGCATAGAAGTGGTTTAGCTCGTCTGGTAGGCTTGTGTCACTGGGCAGCTCGCGGCTGTGCTTCCCTTTGTAGTCTGTAATAGTTTTCAAGCCCTGCCACATCCGACGAGCGTCAGAGCCAGTGTAGTATGATTCAATCTTAGACCTGTATTGACTCTTTGCCTGTTTGATGGTTCGTCGGAGGTCATAGCGGGATTTCTTATAAGCTTCCGGGTTAGAGTCCCGTTCCTTGAAAGCGGCAGCTCTACCCTTTAGCTCAGTGCGGATGTTGCCTGTAATCCATGGCTTCTGGTTGGGGTATGTACGTACGGTCACTGTGGGGACGACATCATCGATGCACTTATTGATGAAGCCAGTGACTGATGTGGTGTACTCCTCAATGCTGTCTGAAGAATCCCGGAACATGTTCCAGTCTGTGCTAGCAAAACAGTCCTGTAGCTTGGCATCTGCGTCATCTGACCACTTTTTTATTAACCGAATCACTGGTGCTTCCTGCTTCAGTTTTTGCTTATAAGCAGGAATCAGGAGGATAGAGTTATGGTCAGATTTGCCAAATGGAGGGCGAGGGAGAGCTTTGTATGCGTCTCTGTGTGTGGAGTAAAGGTGGTCTAGAGTTTTTTTCCTCTGGTTGCACATTTGACATGCTGGTAGAAATTAGGTAGAACGGATTTAAGTTTCCCTGCATTAAAGTCCCCGGCCACTAGGAGCGCTGCATCTGGATGAGCGTTTTCCTGTTGATTAATGGCCTTGTACAACTCATTCAGTGCAATCTTAATGCCAGCATTGGTTTGTGGTGGTAAATAGACAGCTATGAAAAATATAGCTGAAAACTCTCTTGGTAAATAGTGTGGTCTACAGCTTATCATAAGATACTCTACCTCAGGCGAGCAAAACCTCGAGACTTCCTTAGTATTTGATTTTGTACACCAGCTGTTGTTTACAAATATACAGAGACCGCCACCCTTTGTCTTACCGGAGCCAGCCGTTCTGTCCTGCCGATGTAGCGTGTAGCCTGCTAGCTGAATGGTATCATTGTTGTCGTTCAGCCACGACTCCGTGAAACATAAGATATTACAGTTTTTAATGTCCCGTTGGTAGGATAACCGTAATCTTAAATCGTCAATTTTATTCTCAAAAGATTGAACGTTGGCTAATAGTATTGATGGGAGAGGCAGTTTACTCGCCGCCGTCGGATCTCACAAGGCACCCCGACCTACGCCCACGATATCTCCGTCTCTTCCTCAGGCGAATGACGGGGATCTGGGCCTTGCCGGGTGTCTGTAGAATATCCTTCGCGTCCGACTCGTTGAAGAAAAAGTCTTCGTCCAATGCGAGGTGAGTAATCGCTGTCCTGATATCCAGAAGCTCTTTTTGGTTATAAGAGACGATGGCATAAACATTATGTACAAAATAAATTACAAATAACGCGGAAAAACACACATAATAGTACAATTGGTTAGAGGGCTGTAAAACGGCAGCCATCTTCTCCGGCAATGTCCTATAGTAGACCAGTGGTATGCCAGAACAGATATACACTCTTAATATAATCAATGTCCAATAGTAGACCAGTGGTACGCCTGAACAGATATACACTCTTAATATAATCAATGTCCTATAGTAGACCAGTGGTATGCCTGAACAGAAACAGTCCTAGACCTCTAAAGTAGACCAGTGTCTCTCAAATCGGGTGCCCATTTTTTCTCCCGCCCAGCATCAACATCGAAGGTCCCTGCCAAGCGTGAGATTTAGAAACAAACACACTACTACTCCTCTGTTGGAGGTTGATTAACTCAAATGGCAAAATAAGGAAATCATCCTCATCATCACCGTGTCAAAATATGCATGTATTTTACACTAATCAGGAACAGATAGGAACATGGTGTGTGAGTGTCTGGACAATCAACTTTTGGTGGAAAAACAACACCATGCCTGCATCCCAGATAGCACCCTATTTCCCATGTAGTGCAGTACTTTTGATCTGGGCCCATAAGGTTCTGGTCAAAAGTAGTGCACTAAATATGGAATAGGGTGCCATTTGTCATGTGGCGAGACCCCTACAGGAGCAGGTAGGCTTTACTCACAGCTAAGTGTAGGGGGCTGATGGGAGCTCTGACATCAGAGTCGTTCAGGATGTCTGTCCCTGAGGTTTCCATTAGCTGGGGAAAGACAAGGACGGGCCAGTTTAGACTTGTAACATATTTACTTTGAAGGTTAGTCTAGTAGCATGTTTCATGTTGTAAATCTCAGTGACCAGCCCCTGCAGACATACTGGGGTGTTGCATTCGTATCTTAAACAAGCTAGTGTGAGGAAAAGTAACCAACTGGTACTTACCACATCTAAAGGTGTTTCACTTGCAATCTGGAAAAAGAACATCAAGAGTGACGATGCGGCCACGACAAACATGCAACCACACCTTAAAACCTACTGAATATCAACGTCTGTCCCAAATGGCACCCTATTCCCTATATAGTGCATTACTTTTGACCAGAGCCCTATGGGCCCTACATCCATTTGGGACGCAGACAAAATGGTCTGTGAATGCAGGGCGTCTAGTCCCCTGTGGTTCTGACTCACCAGCTCCAGACAGAGGCGGTGTCCGTACGCAGACGCGTAATGGACTGCGTTGTAGCCCTGATTGTCCCTGATCCCTGGGTTAGCGTCGTTTCGCAGCAAATATTCCAGACACCTAGAGGTCAGAGGTCAAGAGTTCAATAATCATTATACCAACATCAAGACAGACAGATAAGCAAGCAGAGACACTTTCCCAAAGGAGACGTGGCCAAGCTTTCACACTGCAGATTTAACTGTCACGGTTCAGACAGACGACAAGAGGACCACAATTGCGTCACACCAGAAAGTTTATTAAAACTTAAGGGAAAAGGGAAGTAGGGAGTGAGTGAAGGCTCCAGGGGTTATCCCGTCCAATGTGCTGGGTCTGTGCCCCTCCCCCAGTGGCAGCGATGCGTCCGATGACGCCGGTGGTTGGTGGTCCAGAAGTCCGGGGTCGAAGAGTAGTCAGGAGTCGTAATGGCAGAAAGCAGGTCTGGTTTTCCTGGGGCAGAAGAGTATCCAAGAATCAGGCAGGTCCGGGGTCACAAAACAAGGGTGAGCCAGAAGCGCGAGCACACAGGTTCCGGGTGTGAGCTTTGCAGACGATCTGACAAAGGAGAGCTGAAAGACGGGACTTAAAATACTGGGAGAGGTTAGTGGGTAATGCAGCGCAGCTGGCAGAGTAATTAGAGCCGAGCAGAGCAGGGACAGGTGGAGCTCGTTAGGCTGAGTAGAGAGAGAGAGATGAGCAGAGTGGAAGATAGTGGAAACACATTAAGGTGGTAACCCGGTGGAGTGAGAGGGCTCATGACATTAACACTAGTATGTATTCAAACACGGCCAACAACATACTCTAGACTACAGTGAAATGTGAAAGGTCATGGCACCACAACATACTCTCCAGACTACAGTGAAATGTGAAAGGTCATGGCACCACAACATACTCTCCAGACTACAGTGAAATGTGAAAGGTCATGGTACCACAACATACTCTCCAGACTACAGTGAAATGTGAAAGGTCATGGCACCACAACATACTCTCCAGACTACAGTGAAATGTGAAAGGTCATGGCACCACAACACACACAACAGTAAGAGAGGTGTGAGACGTACTTTCCGTCTGTGTCGGAGGCAGCAGCGTAGTGGAGCGGGGTGCAACCCCTTTTATCCAGATCGTTCACACTGGCCCCAGACCCCACCAAGGCAAACAGACACTGGTAGTTACAATTGGCTGCCGCATAATGCAGAGGACTCCTAGAAGAACGCACAGAAACCATTCAACATCAACAACAGAAACAGCTTATTGGAGCTGTAAAACATTTACATTTTACATTTACGTCATTTGGCAGACACTCTTATCCAGTGCGACTTACAGGAGCAATTAGGGTTAAGTGCCTTGCTGCAGTGCACATAGACACATTTTTCACCTAGTCAGCTAGGGGATTTGAACCAGCAACCTTTCGGTTACTGACCCAACGCTCTTAACCGCTAGGCTACCTGCCGCCCAATATTTCCCATAATAATTCCTATATGCCCCTATACTATATTCCCCATTATCATAAAGATCACATATGAAAGTTATTTGATGCCACAGACAGACCTTCCGAAGCTGTCCTTTCTGTTGAAGTCTGCCCCTGTGTTGAGCAGCAGATTCAGACAGTCCAGGTTCCTGGTAACAAGATATCAAGTTCAGAAAGGCCCTCGTACATCTGAGCTATCAGGTGAATGGTAACAAGATATCAAGTTCAGAAAGGCTCTCGTACATCTGAGCTATCAGGTGGATGGTAACAAGATATCAAGTTCAGAAAGGCTCTCGTACATCTGAGCTATCAGGTGGATGGTAACAAGATATCAAGTTCAGAAAGGCTCTCGTTCATCTGAGCTATCAGGTGGATGGTAACAAGATATCAAGTTCAGAAAGGCTCTCGTACATCTGAGCTATCAGGTGGATGGTAACAATGAGAACCTTAAAGAAAAGAGAAACCCGTACACTGCTCTTGCTAGTATCACTGTTTTTATAATGCTAATAAAAGCAATAATAAAAAGTGATACTAGCAAGAGCAGTTTGCAGGTTTCTCTTCTCTTTCAAGAAGATATAAAGACAATTTAGACCAGAGCGCAAGTCAATACCACCATGGCATGGAACCACAATATACAGAAATGATACCGCACTAATGATCTATACGATTTTTTTATACTGCTAAACAATGTGAAATGTAAGAGTGTGAATATGTGTTTGTTCTTTCTGGTGGCTTTCCAGTTCATGAACTAAATATTCCTTGGTGTAAAGCCTGGACCAGTCCACTCACCCAACAGCTGCTGCAGCATGTAAACAGGTCCTTCCAAAGTCGTCAGGGGTGTCTATATCAAAGCCTGATGAGAGGAGCTTCCGACAGCAGTCAGAGAACCCACTGAGAGCAGCCAGGTGGAGGGGGAACATCCCATGGACGCCTCGCCTGCAACACATTTTTACATTTTAGACTTTAAGCAGACACTCTTATCCAGAGCGACTTACAGTTGATTCAGCTAAGATTGGAAACAGCACCACATCACAGTCCTCATTAAACCCCACAGCAGATCAACACATCAGCATGCTGCAATGCCCTGTCTATCAACCCCCCACACACCACAATGTGTTGAGCATAGTCTCCAAGCGGGAATTCGGTCAATGACAGAATTGCAGATGCATGTTGCATTATTGCTGGAAACTGTGTGTGTGTGTGTTCTCACTTGGCTGTGTCAGCTCCGTTCGTGATGAGTGTATTGATGAGTAACTCGTGGCCGTAGCGAGCAGAGATGTGCAGGGGTGTGTTTCCATTCTTATCTTCACAGTCGATCTCAGCACCTACAGAACACACACACACACACACACACACAGACACACACAGACACACACAGACACACACACACACATACACACACACAGACACACACACACGTCAACCACTTGACCCTAGAGGCCTCATGAAGCTTCATGTTCAACCACATTGCAAGTAACATTGCTCTGTGCCAGTGAATCATGGTTTGAAGACTAAAGACAATGCTGAAGAGCCTACTGGTTCATATATATTCAGTTGAGAGCATTCACAGCGACTCACCATTCTGGATGATGGCTTGAGATCTGGAGAAGCGTCCGTGGATGGCCGTCATGTGGAGGGGGGTCTTTCCATCTTTACTCTGCAGATAGAAAGACAAAGATGGTTCACACGGCAGTCTGTGCTGCTGACCACAGGCAAAATCAAACACGTATTGGAGGAGCGCTTGATTGCATTTAGTTTGCATTGTTAGGCCTATTCCATTGGTATTTGAATGTAGACCAGGGCCAAATACTAAGCCATGTGCTGCGTCAGTGTGTGCGTCCCAAATGGCACCCTATTCCCTTCATAGTGAACTACTTTTTGAACCAAAGTAGTGTACTTATAAAGGGAACAGGGTGCCATTTGGGACACAGGCAGTGTCACCACGGCTCCTTGCTCTATGGGCCCCTGGTCAAAAGTAGTGCACTACATAGGGAATAGGGTGTTATTTAGTTCAGACACAGTGTTGGTCATCCGGTCTCCTCACCTTGATGTTGACGAGGGCCCCGTTGCCCACCAGCAGCTCCAAGCAGAGCGCCCCATGGCGCGAGGCGGCCGTGAAGTGGAGTGGGGCGAAACCCTTCTCGTACACCTGGTTCACGTTGGCGCCACACTCGATCAGCTCATTCACCACCACATCCTGCCCGTTGTAGCATGCCACGTGGAGGGGGGTGTTACCGTACCCATTGGGCTAATTTATCTGGAGGGAGCAAGGGAGGGAAAAGAGTGGAGAGAGAGAGAGGGGGGGGGTAGAACAAAACAATACATTCCTGATCAGGTCACTTGGTTCTGAAAAACCCCTGGTCCAACCTCTCTCTCTTCATTACTTGGTTCTGAAAACCCCCTGGTCCAACCTCTCTCTCTTCATTACTTGGTTATGAAAACCCCCTGGTCCAACCTCTCTCTCTTCATTACTTGGTTATGAAAACCCCTGGTCCAACCTCTCTCTCTTCATTACTTGGTTATGAAAACCCCCTGGTCCAACCTCTCTCTCTTCATTACTTGGTTATGAAAACCCCCTGGTCCAAATCACTGGCTCTAACCTCTCTCTCTTCATTACTATTATGAAAACCCCCTACACATTTGAATGCGTGTTGACTCACATCCACACCAAGGTCCAGGAGGTACTTGACCACACTGATCATTCCACTGGAGGCTGCAGAGTGGAGAGGGGTGTAGGCCTTCTTGTCTTTACAGGACACCTCTGATCCATGAGAGGCCAGCAGTTTCACCACCTCAATGTGCCCTATGGTAGAGAGAGAGGGGGAGGGATAAATAGAGAGAGAGAGAGAGAGAGAGAGAGAGAGAGAGAGAGAGAGAGAGAGAGAGAGAGAGAGAGAGAGAGAGAGAGAGAGAGAGAGAAGGGGAGGGAGATAGTAAGGGGGTTAAGAGAGAAACAGAGATACAAACACAGAGAGATAGGCAGAGAGAGGGAGAGATAGATTAGTTTACAGTGGTACACAGCACCATAAGCAACACCTACATCATGTTAGTACAACTGAAAACATCTAATCAACCTACTTAGTACATGATTCTGACATAATAACACACTAGACGTGGCTCATACAGCTGAGCTGTGAGACTAACACACAGTCCATTCATTCATTCATTCATTGGTATAAAAAACATTAGTCAGAATGTAAATGATGTGGTAAACTCATCACCCATGTAAGCAGCCCAGTGGATTGCTCGGCGATCCTTCTTGTCAAAGGCATTAATGTTGGCTCCTCTGGAGAGAAGCAGCCTCACCATCTAACAGGGAGAGGAGAGAGAAACAAAACACAGGTTGAGGAAAACTAAACAGCAAAATCCGCTAATTCTGGCTTCAAAGCCTTCCCTTTAAAATTATATATTTTGTATTCACAATGAATGAAAGATAACATGTAAAGACATGGTACATTTCTCCCCTTTTAGTCCCCCTTTGACCTCCCCTCCCCCCAGAATGCCTCCAAACACATTTAAAAAGAAAGGGAAAGTAATTGAGTTACATGTCAGAAAACAAAACAAAAGTATACAACAACGTTACTTCAAGCAAAAATGTAATAGCCTAACAATTTCAGGTGATTAAGTGATTTTATAGGCCTATATAGCAGTAATCTCAAGGTGGGGCCAAGAGTACTAATCTGGAGGAAGTGTTTGGAGCTGTTCAATATAGGATATCATCGGGTCCCAGGAGGAATAAAATGAGTTGGTTGACCCTCGAATGGTAACTTCATTTTTTTCTCATTTTAGGAACAGCTTCAGATCTTTGAGCCAAAGAGAGGCTAAGGGAGGATTGATAGATTTCCAATCCAATAAAATCCTTCTGCGGGCTAACATGGAGGCAAAGGCAATGGCATCTAGCTGTCTATTGGTCAGAGAAGGATTGTTGTTTGGTACTCCAAAAATAGCAATTTCTGCACTAGGCTGCAACTTTATATCAAATGCTTCAGAAAGGGTTTTAAATAGTGGACAAATAATCTGCCAGACGGGGACAGGACCAGAACATGTGGGTCAAGTCCACCAAGGAGCTTTTACACCTGTCACATGTACCATCAATATTTGGGTAGAATTTGGACAATCTGGCCTTACTGAAATGGATACGGTAAAGTACCTTAAACTGTATAAGGCTGAGCCGGGCACAAGAGGAGCTTCCATTTACCCTCAGTAAGGCATTTCACACTCAGATCGGATTTTATTCAAAGCCTCCTCTGAACAAACTCAAGCATACAACTAGGGCTGTGATGGTCATGGAACTTCAGGTGTCGGTGATTGGCGTGTCTTATGTACGTGGTCATCGACAAAACTGACAGCTGACAGGGGGGCGGGACGGACATTAGCAAAGGAAAACATTAGCGCATTTAGGCCAGTCTTGCTCTCAAGTTTGGGGAAGCTAATTTTCTCCATGAAAAATATCAAGCATTCCATGCATCATCACATTTGCAAACTTATTTAAAAAAAAATGTTTCACCTTATTTAACCAGGTAAGCCAGTTGAGAACAAGTTCTCATTTACAACTGCGACCTGGCCAAGATAAAGCAAAGCAGTGCGATAAAAACAACACAGAGTTACATTTGGGGTAAAAAAACATAAAGTCAAAAATACAACAGAAAATATATATACAGTGTGTGCAAATGTAGCAAGTTATGGAGGTAAGGCAATAAATAGGCTATAGTGCAAAATAATTACAATAGTATTAACACTGGAATGCTAGATGTGCAAGAGATTATGTGCAAATAGAGATACCGGGGTGCAAAAGAGCAAAATAAATAACAATATAGGGATGAGGTAGTTGGGTGGCCTAATTTCAGATGGGCTGTGTACAGGTGCAGTGATCGGTAAGGTGCTCTGACAACTGATGCTTAAAGTTAGTGAGGGAGATAAGAGTCTCCAGCTTCAGAGATTTTTGCAATTCGTTCCAGTCATTGGCAGCAGAGAACTGGAAGGAATGGCGGCCAAAGGAGGTGTTGGCTTTGGGAATGACCAGTGAGATATACCTGCTGGAGCGCAGACTACGGGTGGGTGCTGCTATGGTGACCAATGAGCTAAGATAAGGCGGGGATTTGCCTAGCAGTGATTTATAGATGGCCTGGAGCCAGTGGGTTTGACGACGAACATGTAGTGAGGACCAGCCAACAAGAGCGTACAGGTCACAGTGGTGGGTAGTGTATGGGGCTTTGGAGACAAAACGGATGGCACTGTGATAGACTACATCCAGTTTGCTGAGTAGAGTGTTGGAGGCTATTTTGTAAATGACATCGCCGAAGTCAAGGATCGGTAGGATAGTCAGTTTTACGAGGGCATGTTTGGCAGCATGAGTGAAGGAGGCTTTGTTTGCGAAATAGGAAGCCGATTCTAGATTTAACTTTGGATTGGAGATTCTTTATGTGAGTCTGGAAGGAGAGTTTACAGTCTAACCAGACACCTAGGTATTTGTAGTTGTCCACATACTCTAGGTCAGACCCGTCGAGAGTGGTGATTCTAGTCGGGTGGGCGGGTGCCAGCAGCGTTCGATTGAAAAGCATACATTTAGTTTTACTAGTGTTTAAGAGCAGTTGGAGGCTACTGAAGGAGTGTTGTATGGCATTGAAGCTCGTTTGGAGGTTTGTTAACACAGTGTCCAATGAAGGGCCAGATGTATACAAAATGGTGTCGTCTGCGTAGAGGTGGATCTGAGAGTCACCAGCAGCAAGAGCGACATCATTGATATACACGGAGAAAAGTGTCGGCCCAAGAATTGAACCCTGTGGCACCCCCATAGAGACTGCCATAGGTCCAGACAACAGGCCCTCCGATTTGACACACTGAACTCTATCTGAGAAGTAGTTGGTGAACCAGGCGAGGCAGTCATTTGAGAAACCAAGGCTATTTAGTCTGCCAATAAGAATGCGGTGGTTGACAGAGTCGAAAGCCTTGGCCAGGTCGATGAAGACGGCTGCACAGTACTGTCTATTATCAATTGCGGTTATAATATCGTTTAGGACCTTGAGCGTGGCTGAAGTGCACCCATGACCAGCTCGGAACTTATGTAAAATAGCTGACTATTCCTAATGTGATTAGTAAATTGGATAGTCATAATTTAGGCTAATAATATAACTCAATCACAGGCTGTTCAATGCAGCGCGTGGTGGAGTAGGTTTCTTTTCACTGGAAAAATTTGGCCTTTTATTATTTTAAAATCACGCAATTCTACTACACTTTATATGACTAGAGAGATTAGCAGAATCTTTTTCAACACGACTTTCAAGTGGCACTGACCCAGTGATAAAGACAGTGAATATGCACACTCACCGGGGATATAGCCGATGCCAATAATACTGTTCCCTCAATTAAGTTGAGGATTTTGATCATTAAAAAGACATTAGTATTTTCATCTTCTTCTCTTTGAAGCAATAAGCCAATTGCTTTCCAAACTGTTTTCCCTCCATTGTATTTTGAAAAATTGCGATATGCCTGGTTGAGCCTCTCTTTCACTGACATTCACAACTCAACAGTCATCTATTTGGAAGCCTATTCGCCGCACCCGCTGCCTTCCGACAGGCTACGCGATTTAAAACAATCCAGAAGAAGCTAATGATCATGCTTTCTGGTATAGTATACACACGTAACATGTAGGATTCCCAGAATATGTTCTATATTCTCATTATTAACTCATTATAATCAGTGGTTTAATTAGAGTATGATTGGCTAAATAAAACAATGGGCCTATGGTAATGCAACATTAAGTGATTCAAGGAAACTAGCCTATTTTGTTTGTTTATTTGCTCGGGCATCTGAATTACAATTATTCATGAACAATAATTTTGCATAGCTTATTCTTTTAACATTGAATAGCCTATAAATGGTTATTACAGCTTAGTTATTAAAACTTAATTTCTCACAAGAATGAGGTTGTGAATTGGGAGGTTCAGCTCGGTCTGGGCCTTACTAGGTCCCTCTTTTAAATCGCCAGCTCTGCTAAAAAGTGCCCACCAGAGTTCTACATAGGCCTAGAACACGGCCTGTGCTCTGGCTTCACATTGATGGTGACAGCGAGATGGAGATTGTGGCCAAAGCAATTTAGCCAAGGCCAGTTCAGTTGCCTCACTTCAGCCACAATGTTGGCCCTGTTGTCTGTGGCGATACAGGACATTAGATTTTCGTCAAGGGCCCAGTCAAGGAATTCCGGAATGTAGGTTGTTTCCAAACAGTTGGATTTCAGTGTCCAGTCTTTCGTCAGATAGTGCACTGTTAGGTTCATGTAAGGAGTCATATTTACACTTGACCACATGTCCGTATTCAGTGCAAAAATAAACAAATCTACGTCCTTTAGCTCTGCCTGAACCTCCCCCTTCACCTTGTTGAACAAGGTAGGGACCGCTGTTTGAGACAAATACTTTCTCCCCGGTAACTCGTATAGTCTGTCAAATTTCCAGAGCATTTATTTGAAGGCGGGTTTCTCCACCGTTCGTAAAGGCACCATTCCTATGACTAAATAACGAGTTCCAGTGTCTGGCAGTGCTCGCCACTTATCGGTGTCCCGTTTGTGGTGCTGGCCAAGTCATCTGGTTCTCCATCGTCGTTAGGTGTGAAACTGAAATGTGCCCAAACAGGTTGTTATGGGTTTTTTTTTGCTATGAGAGCCATCTTTTTCACCTCACTCCTCTGATCTACTGTAACAATGAAAAAGGTCAGAGGTGAAGGTCAGAGGTCAGAGGCTACCCACCCACCCCCAGCCTGTAGGCTATAGATCTAGAGGTACTATAGTTACCCCCGGTCCCCACTTTTCACCTCACCCCCCCCTCTTCAATTAACCTGAATTGACCTTCAAAGATTCTCTCCTATTCGCGCATAGAGCAGATTTGGTGATTGCGGTGCATCAAAAGATAGTCCATCTATTAAACTGTCTATATCTCCTCCAACTAAGTCAGCAAAACAATACCATATAATCAATAGTTAACACTCCCGCTATGGATAAAGTATATCTACATTAAAATAAAGGTGATAAAACATTTTATGGAGAGAAAATCATACTTCTTTTTGGTTTTGACGGTAATTTTATTTTCATGGCGTTCTTCATCCAAAACCGTCAATGTCACGGTTATCCAATTACCGTCACAGCCCTACATACAACCATTGTAAGTAATCGGATGCACAGTAAGCTCAACGTGGGGATAGGACAGGTATAAAGTGTAGACTACAGTGTGTAATCATGTCCATGCTAATTGCTAACCTCCTGGTGTCCACTGAAGGCTGCATGGTGCAGCGCCGTGCGCCCGGCCCGGTCTGACACATTCACGTTGCTGAGGAGAGGGACCAGGGCCTCGGCACAGCGGACTGCCTTATTGGCCGCAGCGATGTGGAGCGGCGTTTGCCAGTTCTTGTCCCTGGCGTTCACGTCAGCAGAGTGTTTCAATAACACCTGGACAGCCTCCTACAGGAACACAGTTCAAATCATGTTCAACTTTGTTTAAAGTGCATTTAAAAATCACAACACACTTAACAGTCAAACACATATGCACAGGAGTGTGTGTGAGGGCTGACAGTATCAGTACACGTACCTCACTGCAGGAAGCCAAGGCCCGGTGTAGAGGAGTGAGCCACTTGTTGTCTTTGGCATTTACTCTGGCTCCTGGGACACAGACAGAAAAACAGGTGACAGACCGACAGGGGGACCCGGAACAGACCGACAGGGGACAGACCGACAGGGGACAGACTGACAGGGGACAGACCAACAGGGGACAGAGACTATAGGGTTAGTTAGGCCACTGGGGTTGATGAGGCAACATCCTTTAAATTGCTGGAGCACAGAAAGGATGTGTCCAAAACAACACCCTATTCCCTTTATATCTCACTACTTCTGACCAGGGCCCAGGTCAAAAGTAGTGCACTATATAGGGAATAGGGTGCCATTTGGAACGCGCAGAAAGCCTCTTGTAGAGCGCTATTCCGGGACGGGGACTTTCATTACACAGCATCACTCTAAAGAAAATGTCACTGAGTGGAGAGGAGTAGGAGGAGCCCAGCCAACGTGAGACGAGGTGCAACACAAAATCATGAGGGCATTCGGAAGGAAAAGGTTTGACTGTCGCTCACAGTTAAAATCTGGATGCTTCACTTATCAAGTTAAAATAGGGACGTTTCAGCTGTCAACGGCCTTCATTAAAATGACCTCTTAAACACATCAGCTGCACATAAGATCTGAATGGGGCTAAGTACGAGGGAAACATTCACATTCAAACACAACCAGCATCAAAACAGAAGTCAAAGCCCGACGGACATGAGTCGTAGCGTAATCCATCTCATCAATGATAACCTTACCTGATAGTATGAGAAGCTCTAGAATTTCTGCATCTCCTAGATAGGCAGCTGCATGCAACAGTGTCCGCTTCTCATTGTCCTGTAGGGAAGAGCAAAGAAGTGTTATAGCCATTTCATATTCAGCTAGTATGGATACAGGAATACATTTGATTTTAAATCGTACTAGTTTAGCAATACATTCTTATGGCTTGGATAATTCAGCTGGCAGCTGGATATTTATGGCTCTAACTAGCCTATACTGCAACTAGGCTACATACTGCAACTAGGCTACATACTGCAACTAGGCTACATACTGCAACTAGGCTACATACTGCAACTAGGCTACATACTGCAACTAGGCTACATCCTGCAACTAGGCTACATACTGCAACTAGGCTACATACTGCAACTAGGCTACATACTGCAACTAGGCTACATACTGCAACTAGGCTACATACTGCAACTAGGCTACATACAGCAACTAGGCTACATACTGCAACTAGGCTACATACTGCAACTAGGCTACATACTGCAACTAGGCTACATACTGTAACTAGGCTACATACTGCAACTAGGCTACATACTGCAACTAGGCTACATACTGCAACTAGGCTACATACTGCAACTAGGCTACATACTGCAACTAGGCTACATACTGCAACTAGGCTACATACTGCAACTAGGCTACATACTGCAACTAGGCTACATACTGCAACTAGGCTACATCCTGCAACTAGGCTACATCCTGCAACTAGGCTACGTACTGCAACTAGGCTACATACTGCAACTAGGCTACATACAGCAACTAGGCTACATACTGCAACTAGGCTACATACTGCAACTAGGCTACATCCTGCAACTAGGCTACATCCTGCAACTAGGCTACGTACTGCAACTAGGCTACATACTGCAACTAGGCTACATACAGCAACTAGGCTACATACTGCAACTAGGCTACATACTGCAACTAGGCTACATACTGCAACTAGGCTACATCCTGCAACTAGGCTACATCCTGCAACTAGGCTACGTACTGCAACTAGGCTACATACTGCAACTAGGCTACATACTGCAACTAGGCTACATACTGCAACTAGGCTACATACTGCAACTAGGCTACATACTGCAACTAGGCTACATACTGCAACTAGGCTACATCCTGCAACTAGGCTACGTACAGCAACTAGGCTACGTACTGCAACTAGGCTACATACTGCAACTAGGCTACATACTGCAACTAGGCTACATCCTGCAACTAGGCTACATCCTGCAACTAGGCTACGTACTGCAACTAGGCTACGTACTGCAACTAGGCTACGTACTGCAACTAGGCTACGTACAGCAACTAGGCTACGTACTGCAACTAGGCTACGTACTGCAACTAGGCTACGTACTGCAACTAGGCTACGTACTGCAACTAGGCTACATCCTGCAACTAGGCTACATCCTGCAACTAGGCTACATCCTGCAACTAGGCTACATCCTGCAACTAGGCTACATCCAGCAACTAGGCTACATCCTGCAACTAGGCTACATCCAGCAACTAGGCTACATACTGCAACTAGGCTAAATACTGCAACTAGGCTACGTACTGCAACTAGGCTACGTACAGCAACTAGGCTACGTACTGCAACTAGACTACGTACTGCAACTAGACTACATCCTGCAACTAGGCTACATCCTGCAACTAGGCTACATCCTGCAACTAGGCTACATCCTGCAACTAGCCTATACTGCAACTAGGCTACATACTGCAACTAGGCTACATACTGCAACTAGGCTACATACTGCAACTAGCCTATACTGCAACTAGGCTACATACAGCAACTAGGCTACATACTGCAACTAGGCTACGTACTGCAACTAGGCTACGTACTGCAACTAGGCTACGTACTGCAACTAGGCTACGTACTGCAACTAGGCTACGTACTGCAACTAGGCTACATCCTGCAACTAGGCTACATCCTGCAACTAGGCTACATCCAGCAACTAGGCTACATCCAGCAACTAGGCTACATCCTGCAACTAGGCTACATACTGCAACTAGGCTACATACTGCAACTAGGCTACGTACTGCAACTAGGTTACGTACTGCAACTAGGCTACGTACTGCAACTAGGCTACGTACAGCAACTAGGCTACGTACTGCAACTAGGCTACGTACTGCAACTAGACTACGTACTGCAACTAGACTACATCCTGCAACTAGGCTACATCCTGCAACTAGGCTACATCCTGCAACTAGGCTACATCCTGCAACTAGCCTATACTGCAACTAGGCTACATACTGCAACTAGGCTACATACTGCAACTAGGCTACATACTGCAACTAGCCTATACTGCAACTAGGCTACATACAGCAACTAGGCTACATCCTGCAACTAGGCTACATCCTGCAACTAGGCTACATCCTGCAACTAGGCTACGTCCTGCAACTAGGCTACATCCTGCAACTAGGCTACATACTGCAACTAGGCTACGTCCAGCAACTAGGCTACGTACTGCAACTAGGCTACGTACTGCAACTAGGCTACGTACTGCAACTAGGCTACATCCTGCAACTAGGCTACATCCTGCAACTAGGCTACATCCTGCAACTAGGCTACATCCTGCAACTAGGCTACATCCTGCAACTAGGCCATACTGCAACTAGGCTACATCCTGCAACTAGGCTACATCCTGCAACTAGGCTACATCCTGCAACTAGGCTACATCCTGCAACTATGCTACATACTGCAACTAGGCTACATACTGCAACTAGGCTACGTACAGCAACTAGGCTACGTACAGCAACTAGGCTACGTACTGTAACTAGGCTACATACAGCAACTAGGCTACATACTGCAACTAGGCTACATACTGCAACTAGGCTACATACAGCAACTAGGCTACATACTGCAACTAGGCTACATCCTGCAACAAGGCTACGTACTGCAACTAGGCTACGTACTGCAACTAGGCTACGTACTGCAACTAGGCTACATCCTGCAACTAGGCTACATCCTGCAACTAGGCTACATCCTGCAACTAGGCTACATCCTGCAACTAGGCTACATCCTGCAACTAGGCTACGTACTGCAACTAGGCTACGTTCTGCAACTAGGCTACGTACTGCAACTAGGCTACGTACTGCAACTAGGCTACGTACTGCAACTAGGCTACATCCTGCAACTAGGCTACATCCTGCAACTAGGCTACATCCTGCAACTAGGCTACATCCTGCAACTAGGCTACATCCTGCAACTAGGCTACGTACTGCAACTAGGCTACGTACTGCAACTAGGCTACGTACTGCAACTAGGCTACGTACAGCAACTAGGCTACGTACAGCAACTAGGCTACGTACAGCAACTAGGCTACGTACAGCAACTAGGCTACGTCCTGCAACTAGGCTACATCCTGCAACTAGGCTACATCCTGCAACTAGGCTACGTCCTGCAACTAGGCTACGTACTGCAACTAGGCTACGTACAGCAACTAGGCTACGTACAGCAACTAGGCTACGTACAGCAACTAGGCTACATCCTGCAACTAGGCTACATCCTGCAACTAGGCTACATCCTGCAACTAGGCTACATCCTGCAACTAGGCTACATACTGCAACTAGGCTACATCCTGCAACTAGGCTACATCCTGCAACTAGGCTACATCCTGCAACTAGGCTACATCCTGCAACTAGGCTACATCCTGCAACTAGGCTACATACTGCAACTAGGCTACATACTGCAACTAGGCTACATACTGCAACTAGGCTACATCCTGCAACTAGGCTACATACAGCAACTAGGCTACATACTGCAACTAGGCTACATACTGCAACTAGGCTACATACAGCAACTAGGCTACATACTGCAACTAGGCTACATACTGCAACTAGGCTACATACTGCAACTAGGCTACATACTGCAACTAGGCTACATCCTGCAACTAGGCTACATACTGCAACTAGGCTACATACTGCAACTAGGCTACATACTGCAACTAGGCTACATACTGTAACTAGGCCATCTAGTCAGCCTGTCAGGCAGCACTACATTGAAAAGTTATTTAGTCAGCCTGTCAGGCAGCACTACATTGAGAAGTAATTTAGTCAGCCTGTCAGGCAGCACTACATTGAGAAGTTGTCCAGTCAGCCTGTCAGGCAGCACTACATTGAGAAGTAATTTAGTCAGCCTGTCAGGCAGCACTACATTGAGAAGTAATTTAGTCAGCCTCTCAGGCAGCACTAAATTGAGAAGTCATCCAGTCAGCCTGTCAGGCAGCACTACATTGAGAAGTCATCCAGTCAGCCTGTCAGGCAGCACTCCATTGAGAAGTCTTCTCAGGCAGAACTATCAACAGATCCCAACTCATTCCTACTTGTCTTCAGGGCAAAGGCACAGGATACTTGGCGGATTTGACCTTTGATCTCTGTGTGAGGCGGCATGCCTTGCCTGTGTCGAGGAAGGTAGTTGTTCAACATGGTGCGCCCGATGTCCATGGTGTTGGCCCCCTCACTCACGATGACACAGTCGTGGGGCAGCAGCTGGGAGATGTGGTGGAACACTTGGTAGTAGTTCATGGGTGTTGTCGACTGTAGAGCTAACGCCTGGAGAGAGAAACACAATCAAATCAGGGGTGGTAGGTACCCAAACAGCAAAGTTGTTGGACCTGACCGGACGGGATCATACATGCCTATGACAAGACTCAGAATACATCTGTACCATAATGTCTTCTACCTGTTGGATTTAAGAGCAATACTACATCTGTACCATAATGTATTCTACCTGTTGGATTTAAGTGCAATACTACATCTGTACCATAATGTATTCTACCTGTTGGATTTAAGTGCAATACTACATCTGTACCATAATGTATTCTACCTGTTGGATTTAAGTGCAATACTACATCTGTACCATAATGTATTCTACCTGTTGGATTTAAGTGCAATACTACATCTGTACCATAATGTATTCTACCTGTTGGATTTAAGTCAAGTTATTTCACAGATAACAAAGAGTCAGTAATACAGACACAAAGGCAGAATCTAACTTGCTTAGGTCACAGGTCACAGACGGACACACCAACACACCTTTGTCACCTTTGTCATAGCAACCATCTTCTCTTTCAACGTGGTCCACAATTCTGTATCAGCTGGATACCTCCAGCCATCTTTGTGAACGTACTCCAGGAGCTGAACGTAAAGATGAGGAGTAGAAACTAAACAAACTGAATCAAGTACAGATGTAGGATCTTAATTTGATCACCTTGTTGCAGGAGAACTTTCCTGCAATGCAGGACATTTAAAACGTGTAGTGTATTTGAGGTTTAAAAAGGCTTCTGAAGTTTGTACTCTTAGAAATGTCAGACATCATTTTCCCTATCAACCCTTACATAAATGTCCATTAATTATAATCCATATAATAACTCACATTGCTGTGCTGCAGGACAATCAATGCTTGTTTCTTAAAAAAAGAATATGCAGATATAGGGCAGATATTAGATGCCTGTGTTGTGTTATCTGCTTGACAATAGCACTGATTTCCCCCAGGACTGAGTTGTGTTACCTGCTTGACAATAGTATTGATGTCCCCCAGGACTGAGTTGTGTTACCTGCTTGACAATAGCATTGATGTCCCCCAGGACTGAGTTGTGTTACAGGCTTGACAATAGTATTGATGTCCCCAGGACTGTGTTGTGTTACCTGCTTGACAATAGCACTGATTTCCCCCAGGACTGAGTTTTGTTACCTGCTTGACAATAGTATTGATGTCCCCCAGGACTGAGTTGTGTTACCTGCTTGACAATAGCATTGATGTCCCCCAGGACTGAGTTGTGTTACCTGCTTGACAATAGTATTGATGTCCCCAGGACTGAGTTGTGTTACCTGCTTGACAATAGTATTGATGTCCCCCAGGACTGAGTTGTGTTACCTGCTTGACAATAGTATTGATGTCCCCCAAGACTGAGTTGTGTTACTTGCTTGACAATAGTATTGATGTCCCCCAGGACTGAGTTGTGTTACCTGCTTGACAATAGTATTGATGTCCCCCAGGACTGTGTTGTGTTACCTGCTTGACAATAGTATTGATGTCCCCCAGGACTGAGTTGTGTTACCTGCTTGACAATAGTATTGATGTCCCCCAGGACTGTGTTGTGTTACCTGCTTGACAATAGTATTGATGTCCCCCAGGACTGAGTTGTGTTACCTGCTTGACAATAGTATTGATGTCCCCCAGGACTGTGTTGTGTTACCTGCTTGACAATAGTATTGATGTCCCCCAGGAGAGCAGCAGCAGGTTGCACGTTGTTCCCCATCTCCTCAGCACACAGATCAACCTTGACATTGACCTTGACATAAATAACGTATGTGGAACGTTACTACAACATACTAGCAACGACACGACAGGAAGAGCGCCGTGCGTGACACATGTAACAGCAGCTGGAGGAGTGGCCAAACCTCAAGCTAAACACAACAGAAATAACCAGGCACCCCCACATAATGCTAAGGCTGACACACACACGTTCCCTTTTATAAACCGGGTGACTCGAGCCCTGAATGCTGATTGGCTGAAAGCTGTGGTATATCTGACCGCATAACATGGGTCACGTTGAGGGAGGAGGTCAGAGACCTGGCCGTGTGGTGCCAGGATAACAACCTCTCCCTCAACGTGACCAAGACAAAGGAGATGATTGTGGACTACAGGAAAAAAAAAAGAGGACTGAGCACGCCCCCATTCTCATCGACGGGGCTGTAGTGGAACAGGTTGAGAGCTTCAAGTTCCTTGGGGTCCACATCACCAACGAACTATCATGGTCCAAACACACCAAGACAGTCGTGAAGAGGGCACGACAAAGCCTATTCCCCCTCAGGAGATTGAAAAGATTTGGCATGGGTCCTCAGATCCTCAAAAAATTATACAGCTGCACCACCGAGAGCATCCTGACTGGTTGCATCACCGCCTGGTATGGCAACTGCTTGGCCTCCGACCGCAAGGCACTACAGAGGGTAGTGCGTACGGCCCAGTACATCACTGGGGCCAAGTTTCCTGCCATCCAGGACCTCTATACCAGGCGGTGTCAGAGGAAGGCCCTCAGAATTGTCAAAGACTCCAGCCACCCTAGTCATAGACTGTTCTCTCTGCTACCGCACGGCAAGCGGTACCGGAGTGCCAAGTCTAGGTCCAAAAGACTTCTCAACAGCTTCTACCCCCAAGCCTTAAGACTCCTGAACAGCTAATCATGGCTACCCGGACTATTTGCACTGCCCCCCCACCCCATCCTTTTACGCTGCTGCTACTCTGTTAATTATTTATGCATAGTCACTTTAACTCTACCCACATGTACATATTACTTCAACTACCTCAACTAGCCGGTGCCCCCGCACATTGACTCTGCACCGGTACCCCCCTGTATATATAGCCTCCCTACTGTTCTTTTATTTTACTTCTGCTCTTTTTTTCTCAACACTTTTTTTGTTGTTGTTTTATTTTTACTTTTTTGTTAAAAATACATGCACTGTTGGTTAAGGGCTGTAAGTAAGCATTTCACTGTAATGTCTGCACCTGTTGTATTTCGGCGCATGTGGCCAATAAAATTTGATTTGATTTGATTTGAAATGTATTTTGACTGTTCGAATTACGTTGGTAACCAGTTTATAATAGCAATAAGGCACCTCTGGGGTTTGTGGTATATGGCCAATATACCACTGCTAAGGGCTGTATCGAGGCACTCCGCGTTACATCGTGCTTAAGAACAGCCCCTAGACGTGGTATATTGGCCATATACCACACCCCCTCGGGCCTTATTGCTTAAATATAGATGTACTGTACAGAACTAAGACAGCCATGACATTATTTGGAGAGACCACAAAGACTTACAAATACTTATAGAGAAGCTATCTAATTGATAGACTAAATCCAATAGACTGAGTCAAATACCTTTATACCTGGTTACAATGAACTGTAGTTCACTATGAAATGACCTGTGACTAGGGTTGCAAAATTACAGTTACTTTCCCAAAATTCCCAGAAATCCCTGTTGGAAGATTCCAGAAATCAGAACGGAATAAGCAGAAAATCTGGAATCCGAAAAAAAGAAGGAAAAAAAAGAAACCCTACTGGTGACCTTTGACCTAGCTGGATGACCTTTACTTGGGGGTCAAACCTGGGGGGAAGGCCAAAGTGCAGGATCCAGTTGAGTCTGGCACCAAGTAGGCACCACAACATCAGACTGGAGCAGAGCTCTGCAGTCCCCACCAAGACCATAGAACCAGGAGGATAGGAAGAGAGGAGGAGGAGGAGGAAGAGAGGAGGAGGAGGATAGGAAGAGAGGAGGAGGAGGAAGAGAGGAGGAGGAGGATAGGAAGAGAGGAGGAGGAGAGCAGGGACAAAACAAAATGTAATGAAAAGAGGCTAGTTATAGGAGTAGTGTAGTTGTTTGATTGACACCAGTTTACATTGACATGACCTGGCCAGGAGAGACTAGTTATAGATAGGGATTTCAGGAGTTTCCTGGTCCGTTCAAATGGTCAGGGAAATTCTTGGTCCTACTAATACAGTCAATGGTCTGTACATGAATATGATGCCAGCTGAGAGAAGGAGAGGCTGACCTGGAGCGGGCAGCAGCAACACAGTTGGGGTGATTGTCAGGCAGCACCCCTTTACCCATGGGGGTGGGCAGGAAGGGCAGGTCACACCCCTCCACCAGCTCCCTCAGAGCACCCTCTGCTCTTCCATGGGCTGCACCTGCAGAGGGACACAGACAGAGGGCACTGCCACATGGATTTCAACAGACTGGCCTTCACAACTGGGATGCATTCAGCTGAGCAAAACGTTGTGCAACGTTCAGATAGAAATATAGCATGTAGAACGAACGTGCCTCTCGGACAGGTAGAATGAGAAATCATGTCAACAACATTTGTCGACTGAACGTGGCCCAGTTTTCAACTGAACCGTGGTACAGTGCTATATGTGTTACAGTGCGTCTCAGCTGGCTGTTGATCTCTCCTGGACAGACGCACGTAACATAACTGGAAGTAGCGTCTGTCAACAGACTGGGATGTGACAACTTTGTTCCGGTACGCTGATTTTTCACCACTAATCATTTGGACAAATCCCGATTTCGCAGGTGCTCGCATCTTTTCAATTTCAGAACGGGAGGGGACATTTGGCCCATAAACTTGCCTGAAACTTGCAGAGAGTTTCCGTTTAGGGGGGTGGAGACTTCGCAAGTGGCGTTAGTATCTTTCTCTTAACATCTCCCCAGACCTTAACCAAGTATCTGACGCAATTATGCAAGATTTTAGTTCTGTTTCCCCCAGATTATCTGGCTATTAAAAAAGCAATGCCTACCTTTGCCAATGATGAGTAAAGGCCGTTTGGCTCCTTTCAGGACCGCCAGTGCTTCTGTGATCGCCATATGGTCAGCCATACTCACAGGAGGAGGTGGACTACAGGGCACCTCTCTGACAAAGGTAATAATAAATAATAGGTCAAACATTAAACATGTTACCTAGCAACTTTATTGCATATGTAAATAAATCATGAAGGTCTATCGAGGTATATTGCTATTCTCTGATGAGAATATTTTGATATAGTGCTATATTTTCTAAGTAATTTAATTTCTGGTTCACTTCAGACGTTAAAAGGTATAACAAAATAAAATAAAAATGACTACGGTGATGTGAATTCAGAGGTATACATATTCAATATTCAGGTGATACCAAATGATATGAAGAGGACTACACAGAGGGAGTCAGAGTAGACTGTATACCTTCTCTACCACTGAGGAGATCATATCCAGACTGCTAGACCTAGCAGAGAACTTACTGTACAATCTGCATGCCTCCACCTGACAGAGAAAGAGGACCACAAATAACAAATGATTTCCTCTTTCAGCAATTAAACTGCTAGGGCCAGTTACCCAGACAGAGATTCTCTATTGAGTTTGCTTTTTAGGCCATGACTAGGCTTAATCTGTGTCCCGGGATACCATCCCCTAATGTTCAATAGTCAGAAATGTCATGGTTGAATCGGTACCTGTGGAAACTCTTGAAACGCCCCAGTGGTCTCTTGGTTTTGATCAGAGGAGCCTCCAATAACAATCACAGGCCTACAGAGAGAGAGGTATCACACAATGACATCAACTGACAAGCTGAGATAGTTTGGAGTCCTCAGATCATTTTTTTGCAGTGTGCGGATAGCATCCCTTCTTTTGAAAGGCCACTGAACATGAGTAGTAGGGTCTTCTGTTTGTGGAGTTCTAGCATACCAGCAGTTCATGTTAGCATTGGCCATTCCACCAAGTGAATGGATGAGTCCCGGTCCAGACACAACCAGACATGCACCTGGACTGGAGAGGAACAGACATACAGAGGGAAAGACAGGAAGACAGGCAGACAGACACACAAAGGGTCAGACAGACAGGCAGACATAATTAGCAATGCAAAAAATCTATAAAAACTGACCCTCACACACTACACGCTCCTGTAGTCTATGTAAGGGTAGTTAATATCACATGATTTGGGGAGAGCTGGTTTAGTAATAAAAAGGTGGCTTAGGGCTTGTTCATTGCGCATTCCCACATACTTGATTCCTGAGGCTTGAGCTGCCATAGCTACTTCAATGACTGGAACACCAACTATTCCAAACATATATTCTACATTCTGTAGAGAGATACATGTAGATACAGTATATTTACATTTTTTTAAACATTTTTAGTCATTTAGCAGACGCTCTTATCCAGAGCGACTTACAGTTAGTGAGTGCATACATTTTCATACTGAATTGTATATGAATTGTTACAATGTAGTTTAGATTTTCTTTGCATTGACACACACATTGGCATGCATCAACAAGGGTGTTAACACAGAGCTGCCAACTCTCACGCTTTCGCCGTGTGACACACGTTTTTGCCTGTTTTCACACGCACTCACGCCACACATCCAATTTCTCACGCAAAAAAAATCGGCCGAGACTCGTTCGTTCCTTTTTTCAAACTCCCCGACGGTAGATGGCGCTGATGAGCGCCAATGAACCATATGTGCTGCACCCCGAAGTTAGCGACAGAAGAAGAGATACCATTGCCGCGAAAGTCAACAGGAGAAGAAACGGTCACTACCTCAAGAAGTCTGATAAGAAGCTGAGCTGAGACTAGGTATGTAACAATGAAATGTCGTCCAATTGAATACTCACTCTCTTAAACTTTAAATCTTGAAATAAATTATTTGTTTGTGCGTGTGAACATGATTTAGTGTGGTGAATGTAAACTCAGCTGATTTCGAACAGGTAAGATGTATTCCAAATAATTTAACATAAATACAGGAAATGTGTGCAATAGAAGTAGGTATGTTTTTGTAACTGAGACTAGAGTTATTAAACCAACATGACCATTTTAATTGTTTAAGGTTTCAAAGATGTCCCGTAAGAGACCTTTGCCAGGACAAAAGCGAAACCTTTTATTTTATTTAAAGAACCAGCCAAGTGAGAAAAGACAGACAAACACACTGACAGAACAGCCAGAACGATTGATAGAAACGACAGGACAACAGACAGAGGAGCAACACAAAGGACAGAGAGAGCAGGAGACAGGACAGACTGACAAACAAGCAGAGGAGCAACAGACAGGACAGATTGACGCACATGCAGAGGAGCAACAGACAGGACAAATAGAACAACCAACAGGGCAGATGGAAGAAGACACAGAGGGACAGACAGAAGAGACCCCCCCAATCCAACAGCAGGGCCAGAAGATCTATTTTCTTATAACTGGATGGGATGACTAACTTACAAAGAATGCATGAATGATTAAAGCATAAAAGGTTTGTACTGTACTGATATGAATTGTTTCACATAACAAGCTGTGATTCATGTGAGGAACGTTAGGGGCTAGGATGAGATAAAACTTGTATTTCTTACAGATAAGACTTGTATTTCTTACAGATACGAACACTGCCTCTTTGTTGTCTGTGAACCGTTGTCTGTGAACCGTCCTTGAACGTAGGTACTTACAGTACAGTGGAACGGTGTCTATGGGCGCTGACTCTACAGGTTGTTATAACAACTTATGCCTGGCAACAGTGTGCAACAGTGGAGCGCCAAGGGGCTGGGACCAGCCGGTGTGCCAACGGATTGGCTGAGTAAGTCTAAACCACGCTCAGTCTCTACTCTGATTGGCCAGCAGGGAGCGGGAACTATCTCTGTCAGAGTATTTTAAGAAGAACTCATAACAATGGATCAGTTCTCTGTCTGCCCTGCGTGGTATTTCAGTGAGCCCGTATACGAACCTTCATACTTATCATACATACATTTTGCATATAATAAATTTAGCTTGGATTGAATATCTCTTGATTATGTTTTCTCTTATTCCAATACCAGATTTGAATTACGCTATGCAATCCGGTTTCCGAGCTGGTCATGGGTGCACTTCAGCCACGCTCAAGGTCCTAAACGATATTATAACCGCGATCGATAATAGACAGTACTGTGCAGCCGTTTTCATTGACCTGGCCAAGGCTTTCGACTCTGTCAACCACCGCATTCTTATTGGCGGACTAAATAGCCTTGGTTTCTCAAACGACTGCCTCGCCTGGTTCACCAACTACTTCTCTGATAGAGTTCAATGTGTCAAATCGGAGGGCATGTTGTCTGGACCTATGGCAGTCTCTATGGGGGTGCCACAGGGTTCAATTCTTGGGCCGACTCTTTTCTCTGTGTATATCAATGACGTCGCTCTTGCTGCTGGTGACTCTCAGATCCACCTCTACGCAGGCGACACCATTTTGTATACATCTGGCCCTTCATTGGACACTGTGTTAACAAACCTCCAAACGAGCTTCAATGCCATACAACACTCCTTCAGTAGCCTCCAACTGCTCTTAAACACTAGTAAAACTAAATGCATGCTCTTCAACCGAACGCTGCTTGCACCCGCCCACCCGACTAGAATCACTACTCTCGACGGGTCTGACCTAGAGTATGTGGACAACTACAAATATCTAGGTGTCTGGTTAGACTATAAACTCTCCTTCCAGACTCACATTAAGAATCTCCAATCCAAAGTTAAATCTAGAATCGGTTTCCTATTTCGCAACAAAGCCTCCTTCACTCATGCTGCCAAACATGCCCTCGTAAAACTGACTATCCTACCGATCCTTGACTTCGGCGATGTCATTTACAAAATAGCCTCCAACACTCTACTCAGCAAATTGGATGTAGTCTATCACAGTGCCATCCGTTTTGTCTCCAAAGCCCCATATACTACCCACCACTGTGACCTGTACGCTCTTGTTGGCTGGTCCTCACTACATATTCGTCGCCAAACCCACTGGCTCCAGGCCTTATCTCCCCGCCTTATCTTAGCTCATTGGTCACCATAGCAACACCCACCCGTAGTATGCGCTCCAGCAGGTATATCTCACTGGTCATCCCCAAAGCCAACACCTCCTTTGGCCGCCATTCCTTCCAGTTCTCTGCTGCCAATGACTGGAACAAATTGCAAAAATCTCTGAAGCTGGAGACACTTATCTCCCTCACTAACTTTAAGCATCCGTTGTCAGAGCGCCTTACCGATCACTGCACCTGTGCACAGCCCATCTGAAATTAGCCCGCCCAACTACCTCATCCCTATATTGTTATTTATTTTGCTAATTTGTACCCCAGTATCTCTATTTGCACATCATCTCTTGCACATCTATCATTCCAGTGTTAATACTAATTGTAATTATTTTGCACTATAGCCTATTTATTGCCTTACCTCCATAACTTGCTACATTTGCACACACTGTATATATATTTATTTCTGTTGTATTTTTGACTTTGTTTTGTTTTACCCCATATGTAACTCTGTGTTGTTGTTTTTACCGCACTGATTGGCTTTATCTTGGCCAGGTCGCAGTTGTAAATGAGAACTTGTTCTCAACTGGCTTACCTGGTTAAATAAAGGTGAAATAAAAATAAAAAATAAAAATAAATACGCAATTTCTAACAAATACAGGAAATGTGTGCAATAGAAGTAGGTATGTTTTTGTAACTGAGAGTAGAGTTATTAAACCAACATGACCATTTTAATTGTTTAAGGTTTCAAAGATGTCCCGTAAGAGACCTTTGCCAGGACAAAAGCGAAACCTTTTATTTTATTTAAAGAACCAGCCAAGTGAGAAAAGACAGACAAACACACTGACAGAACAGCCAGAACGATTGATAGAAACGACAGGACAACAGACAGAGGAGCAACAGACAGGACAGATTGACGCACATGCAGAGGAGCAACAGACAGGACAAATAGAACAACCAACAGGGCAGATGGAAGAAGACACAGAGGGACAGAAAGAAGAGACCCCCCCAATCCAACAGCATGGCCAGAAGAGTCGTGCTCTGGCTGGAGCAGCAACATATAGATCCATTTTCAAAAATGAGTGGACCTCTTCATGGCCATTTATTACCAGAGGGAGCCTCAACACGCACTACTGGTGTGCAGTCTGCCGTATTGAAAACTCATGTTGCCACCAGGGTGTGACAGATGTAGTGCGCCATATAAAAAGCAAAAGGCCACCAAGATAAGCAACGAGCTCTCCTGTCCACAGCCACAATATCCCAATATGCAATGGCCGTTCCATCTGTTGGGGGTATGTCTGCACAAGAGGTTAAGGTATGATATGTGTAATGATTCTGTCAAGGTTCAGTCAAGAGTTTTGTGTTCTAGTTGATCACGGTAAAGTCATGGTTGATAGTTTTGACTAATTTGTGGTTTGTATTTCAGTGTAGTACAGTCCAGTTTTCTTAATTTGAGATCTTAGTTGCTGAATGTGTTTTTTACCTGTGCCCTATTATCGCAGGCGTCTATTTTAAATAAACTATGGTCTTTTGGGAGGATTAATCATTTTTAATTTCTTACAGACAAGAAGGGCTGAGGTCAAAATGACAGCTGGGTTGGTACTTCACAACGTCCCCCTAGCCTTTGCGGACCACCTGGGGCCTCTCCTAAAATAATGTTTCGGAGATTCGAAGACAGCGCAGGAGTACAGGTGTGCCAGGACTAAGTCATCCTGCATTACCAATGAAGCACTCGCACCATATTTCACACAGGAGCTTGTGAAGGAGATGAAAAAAGCCCCGTATACCCTTGTTACGGATGGGTCGAATGACACTGGTATTTCACAAACTATTTGAGATTTTTCTCATCTGCAAAACATGTGCTTTGTGTATTTTTAAACATCTAATAACATGAACATCTGTATGATTCTAACTTGTCATTATAGGAGTGGAAAAGATGAACCCGCTTACTGTCCGGGTCTTCATGGGCAGCAAAGTTGTCCACCAGTTCTTAAATATGTGCACAACAAGTGGGAGGAGATGTGGGCCAGCAAGTGAGATCTTCACCAAAATGAACTCCACCATAGAGGAGCATGGCATCCCTTGGGAGAACTGCATTGGTCTCTCAGTTTACAATGCAGCTGTGAACATTGGACCACGTAATCCCATTGCCTCTAGGGTGCTCCAGAAGCATCCCAACACCTATATTCATGGTTGTCCTTGTCATGTGGCACATAACACCGCCAAAGCTGCAGGAGTGGGATTTTTTAAAGATTTTTTAAAGTGAGTTAAGGCCTGATTTATCTTTACATGTAACTTTTTATTTGTATCCTAATTACGTGCATTGACTGAATGCGTTACGATTGATTTATGCATTGCAGGTGTCCGGTTTTGATTTGGAGGATATGGTAGTGGACATCGGTTACTGGTTCAAGGGTAGCACAAATCGGAAAGGATACCTGTCAGGTATGCATGTTTGATACTATTAAGTGTAATACTGAAATGCTGAGCTGTAGAAAATATATGATATGGATTTAATGTCTAAAACAGAGTTTTGTGAGCTCCATGAAGCGGAGTACATGGAGGTCCTCCTGCATATCTCGGTCCGTTGGCTAAGCCTTGAACGTTGTGTGACCAGGATCCTGAGGCTGTATGAACCTCTGGCCAGCTACTACAAATCTGCTAGTATGGTCATCAATTTTCAATTTCATTATGCAGCAACTACATGGATTGTTAGTCACATACTTGTATTAATGACAACCTCTTGTTTTGTGTTATTTATTGATTGATTCAAGATGAAAATCAGGCCAGGTTCAAGAGACTTGTGCAGACATTCACTGTCCCCATGACAGAAGTGTACCTGCTGTTCTTCCAAGCCACCGTACCAACTTTCACTTCTTTCAACTTGCTGCTTCAGAGAGAGCAGTCATCAATATTTTTGTTACATGATGAGGTGGGATTGGATTTTGCAGTTTTTTTCCATTCTGTGTTTCTTGCTGATATCTGCAGGGGTCCTCTAAAACAGGTTTCACCTACTATTTTTGTAAATGTCTGTTATAGATGGTGAAATTCGTACGCAAGCTATGTTCCAAGTTTATGGTTCCAGCAGCTCTGCAGTGCCATGAGGAGCCTTGTGAAATTGCCTTTGAAGAAAAGGCAAACCATTTACCAGGTTAGTATTTGACTATTATTATGATCAAACACTGTGATATGTGATATTTAGCCTTGTACATTATACCGATATGCTGTATTGGGTTCACAACCAGGGCTAAAATTAACAGATTACTCGACGAGGGTGACATCACACCACAGCAGGTGGATTCATTCCATGAAGCTGTGTTGTGTTTCCTGACAAGTGCTGTGGACTATGCACTTAAGAAGCTGCCACTGGAAGAGCCACTGATCAAGCACGCACAATTTGTAGATGTACGGCAGAGGGCTGAAAGTGACATCGAAGATGTCCTGTACTTTGTTGAAAGGTTCGTTTTTTTTCTCTAATTATTGTCTTTCATCTTAGCTAAAATACCCTGTGTTTTATGATGAGGTGTGTTCACTCCTAAACTGCACATGAGATATTCTTATGTGGCTTCTCCTCAAAGATGTGTATGAACTGCTGCTGGTTGATGACTATATACCTAAAACGTAACAACTTGTAACTCTACTTTCATAAATAGGTTTCCCCATCTCCTCCCATACCATTGGCCAGAGGAGCATGACCTTCTGGGTGAGGAGTTTCTAAATTATCAGACCATGCCAATGATATCCCTGCAGGACTAAACTGAAATGGAAAGCTTCTGGGCTGAAATGGCAACCCGGAAGCATAATGTAATTTTTTTTCCTTTTTTGTCTTTTCTTTTGGCAGGTGTGGCTTGGCTACATCTGTTGCTTAAAATTGTTGCATGCATATATGTGTCATGCATGTTTCAAATTATGCATGTTTTTATCTGAACTTTGTTAATGGATCAACCTACAGTATATTCACAGTATTAATCAATAAAAAATCAAGGTATGTTTTTCCATTGTGTTTTGGTGCATTTTCCATAGGTGACAGGAGCCAAAGAATTCGAGAGGCTTGCTGCCGTCGCCAAGCTTGTCCTGGTGTTGCCCCATGCAAACGCAGATGCTGAGAGGGTGTTTTCAGTTGTGGGACTGAACAAAACCAAGAGAAGAAACAGCCTAGCATTGGATGGCACCCTGTCCTCAATAATGACCATAAAGATGGCCAATCTGGAGCCCTGCTTCAAATGGGAGCCCCCCTCCGATATCATCAAGGCCTCCAAGAAGGCCACAGGCCAGTATAACCATGCCGACAGATCATAGACAAGAGGCCCATTTGAGATGAGCCAGGTCTGCGCAGAATCGATTACCAGCGATCACCGCCCAATGCATGCTGGTTAGATTTGTGTCCGACTTGATCCCGACTTTCTCTGACGTCATGCACACGCGGGCAACGATAACCTCATGAGATCAAGGCAGCCGCAGTTCTGAGATGCAGGCAGTGCAATTGCTTTTCACCGACTGCAGGACCCAGGCGGACCCAGGACAAAAACTCACTATGTTAACATATGCTATTCCACATAAACATCTAAATGTTTTTCTACAACAATATTAATAGTTAGCTATACCAGTGCAATGACCTATGGCACACTTTCACAACTCGTAGTGCTACATTCTCACTGCCAAGGACATGATCAGCGACTAATATATTCTTAGCAACACGGTTACACAGTATAACACTGTTTTATATAAATTGCACACACTTCACCTGAGCTTTTAGTGCCTCTGCAATGAGCTGAGCCCCAGTCACATCTTCCATTATTATTGTCGAGAAATCTGTTCAAAGTGCAAACGCGGTTAGCAATGCTTTCTTGGACTTGTTGTTCAGTAGCTTATAAATCGTGTTTAGATCTCTTGCAAATCATTAGTTTTTGTCTGCTTTCCAGCATGCATTACATGAGTAGCTTTTTCTTCTTCAGTGGGGTTTATAGACAGTTGGCATCCAACGTTATGGTGCATTACTGCCCCCTACTGTACAGAAGTGTGGACATGAGCCGTGCAATAGCAGTCATGAATATTTAATAAACTAGTAGCATTTTTCTTTTTTTATTGCAAGAAATACATAATAAGCCCCTCATTATGTGTTTATAACTGCACTTAACTTAACACTTAACTCAATTAAGTCATTATGAGTGTATGACAGTATGAAAAAAATTAAAAATTATGCACTCACTAACTGTAAGTCGCTCTGGATAAGAGCTTCTGCTAAATGACTAAAATGTAAAATGTAAATGACTTGAGTGTATGCATTATAGATATAGGCTTTTTTTTATTTTTGTCATTTAGCAGACGCTCTTATCCAGAGCGACTTACAGTTAGTGAATAAATATATATATGTATATTTTTTTTTTACTGGCCCCCCGTGGGAAACGAACCCACTCCCCTGGCGTTGCAAACGCCATGCTCTATCAACTGAGCTACATCCCTGCCGGCCATTCCCTCCCCTACCCTGGACGATGCTGGGCCAATTGTGCGCCGCCCATGAGTCTCCCGGTCGCGCCGGCTGCGACAGAGCCTGGATTCATAGAAAGTGTTACAAATGTTCTCCTGTCATCTTATAGGAGATCCATTCATGGATTTAGTTATGGCTTGAGAATGTGACTGGTCTACGGAGTTCTCCTTTATGTCTGTCTTTGTATGTGACAACAACTTTTCTGTATTATGTGTATTTCCACAATCAATAATCATAAACGGTACTTCACTATGAATACTTTTGACTATGTGATTTGAAGTACTTTACCGTTATCTTGCACATACATGAAGACTACTATAGACAGAAATCAATGCAGTAATGTTTTATTAAATAAAGGCTCTGATTAAAATATAATATTAATAAAATCAGGCATTTGGCTAATTCTTCTTCCCAGAAGCTCCTCTGAATGGTTTGGAGATGGCTCTGGAGAGAGCGTGTAACACCCTGACTATGAGTGGGCGTTTACGGGACTGGGACTCCTGGGGAGCAGGGGCCGGTGTGGTTGTCAGGTCCTCCTTGGGAGGGGAAGTGGATGGAACCTCTGGAACCTCACACTCAGCATCTGTCATAAGAACATTTCATAATCAGAAAATGAATGTGTGTGTTTGTGTCTGTCCGTCTGCCTGCCTGTCCGTCTGCCTGCCTGTCCGTCTGCCTGCCTGCCTGTCTGTCTGTCTGCCTGCCCGTCCGTCTGCCTGTCCGTCTGTCTGCCTGCCTGTCTGCCTGCCTGCCTGTCCGTCTGCCTGCCTGTCCGTCTGCCTGCCTGTCTGTCTGTCTGTCTGTCTGTCTGTCTGTCTGTCTGTCTGTCTGTCTGTCTGTCTGCCTGTCCGTCTGCCTGCCTGCCTGCCTGTCTGTCTGTCTGCCTGCCTGTCCGTCTGCCTGTCTGTCCGTCGGTCTGCCTGTATCTGTTGTCACTGTTTTAACAAGCTTGTCATAGGGTGATACATCAATATGACATTATCGATGCTTATCACTTACCCTGTGAAATATGAGTCTCTCTGAGACGTTTGGTAGGCAGTGCATCCTGTTTAGGGTGGCTCTTCGGTTCCCCTTTTGTCTTGAACAGCTGTTGACAAAACACATCAGGACAACTGAGCCTGTGTAAAATACAGAGTGTGCATCCCAAAATGCACCCTATTCGCTACGTAAGGCACTACTTTTGAAAAGGGCCCATAGAGCGCTGGTAAAAAGTAGTGCACTATATAGGGAATAGGGTGCCATTTGGGACATAGCCATTGACTCTCTCCCATGTGTATTAGGATTGCATTACAGCGTCCTCACTCAACCTCCTAAAGACAATGACAACAGTTTTGTTCTAATGCTGAGAGACAATAGGGGTGTAGTGAATCTGTAGGGTAAATTTCAGCCCTGCCTTACAGATGTAATCTCAAAACACAGAGCACCCTACCTTAATCATGATCTTTGGAAACTTATGCATTTTCGGTAGGAAACGCCACTTCCTGTTCTTCTTAGTCTCTTCCCCTCTGGCAGAGGGAAGGCGGGCCATGCCGTCAGCCTTTACATCAGCCGGGCTAAGGCTCCTGGCAGGGAATTCCTCAGTAGCATTAAGGTCAGCTACAACACCATGAGTGATGTCACTTGTGGCATTGCTGGTGTCTGAGTGAGAAGAGCACGCTAGTGTGACCGACCTGTGTACAATAACTGGGAGAAGAGGACGCAGCCATTGAAGTCAGTCACTGCATCCCAAATGGCATTCTCTTCACTTTATAGTGCACTACTTTTGACCAGGACCCATAGGGTCTGGCCATTTTGGACACAACCAGTGAATTTTACACCATAAAACGCAATGTATTGAGCATCATGTTACAATTAAGTCCTATGCAGATGAAAAGAGGTACTTTCACTTACCATCCTCCATTGTAGACTTGGACACATAAGTCAGGCTGTCCATCACCACGTCTGTCATCAACTTGATGACCTGATCCAAAACCATTTCAGCTGATGGTGGCAAAGGCCTTCCCATACACTGCCCCAGGAGTCTCCTAACAGAAGTCTGGGCAAAGTTGTAAATGAGCTCTGAGGCATCGTCCTTTGACAGCTTCCTCAGGGCTGGTTTAGGCAGCGCTGGTTGAGAGAGGCTTCTGTGGCCAACCATGGATTGAAGCTGACGGTTTATGGTTATCTCCTGAATGAGACCATGGACCTTTGCGATCAGGTTGCCAGATGCACCTTGAAGGGCTTCAACTGACAGGAGCCTATCCAGATGTTCTTCTGCTGAAGTCATCTCTGGGTCGTCCGTCTTCAATGTGTCCATTATAGTTTTCACTATGATATTGGTGTCAGATATGTTTATTTCTTGTTGGCTCACAAGCATTGACCGTGAACCTGTCTCGTCCATTGCGATAGAGGTATGGGATTCTGTCCTTGTGATCTCATCGGCAGCGCTCATGTCAGGCAACTGGTCAAGGCTCTCCAGTACAGAGTCTAACATGTTAGTGGCTATCAGACACTCCTCACTTGCAATCTGCCCAACAGATGAACTCTCAGAGTTGGCCACTCTACACTTGATCACATTTAGGATCAAGCTGAGCGTCTTCTTTGCAGTTTTGCTAAAGCCTTCTTGGCTGACTGCCACTGTTACGTCTTTTAGAGCCACAAGAGGTTTGCAACTTTCACTCAATCCACTGCCGTGGAGAGGAGAGGCTCTCTTCAAACTGTTGTTGCTCACAACTGACATACTCCTGGTGGGCAGAGTGACATCCTCACTGCATGTGTCAATTACATGGTGGTCTGTTGAAGAGCCACTCGAAGACAGAAGGGTTTTAGACCTTTTAGCCAAACAGACTTTTGACAAAGGCTTCTCACTTCTCACAGACGGAGGGCGGCTCCTGTCCTCAACAAGAGCAGTGTCAGCGGACTTAGAACGTCTGAGTGTCTCCACAGGGGTGGAGTCCAGCACATATTTGGCTGTGGTGACTGACACTGGTGGAAAAGAGAAAAAGATGTTCAGTCTATCCTTTACTCTGTGGTACATGGTTTGAGCAGCATCCAATAAGTTGTCAAAGACAACTCTGGGTTTGAGCTGGGACCCCAGCTTTTTCTCTTCTAGTGGGAAGGAGTCTGCGTCATCCACAGTGTACTGGGATACACTTTCAAGGTCTTGCATGATAATATTTACTATATCTTCGGCTGTAGAAACCGCATGGTGTGAGAAGGTGGTGCTAGGCATGCTCTGTAGCAAAGAATGGCTGGCTTTGCTAGCAGCTCTGAGAATGGTCTCATTCACAATGTGTTTGGCCTTAGCTCGGAACTCAGCACTGTGAAAGCTCTGGATAGAAATGTTAGAGGTTCTGCTGGCTGCACTAAGAGATCGCGTGAGTGTGGCAATCTCGGCTGACGTCACATCACTCGAAATGGTGAGGTCCTCCAATTTCGAAATTATCGAGTCCAACTTCTGGTTGAAGTCGAAGGATGAATTTGACGTGCTCTCCCCAACGGAAGCGGAGCAGTTTTCCTTTGAAGTGTCCACCCTCAGCACCGAGATCACCTGTTTGATTACCCCTTTAGTGCAGGTGTCGAGGGTGAGCTGGTAGGCTGAGGCTGAGGACTTAGAAGGGGTCTTACTGTCTGTCTTCTGTACAGGAGACACTGCCAAAGTGGCCTCAGTTACAGGAGATTCCTGCACAGTGGCCTCAGTTACAAGTAGTCCAGTTGCAGAAAGCTCGATTTGCACAGGAGTATTTTTTTCCCTCAGTGAGATGGTGGGAGGTGAACAGCTTCCTTAGTTTGTCCAGGGTTTTGGTATAAATCTTCTGGGAACCTGAACTCACTTCCACCCAGAACATTTTGCGACCTGATTTCGTACGCTTGGAGGCCTTATTGACCTCATATACCTCAAGCAGGTCGGAAATAATTCCACCAAAGAGATCAGAGGATGCCTCCTCAATATTCTCTGAGGAAACATGGACAGATAGGATTTCCGACAGTTTCCCACAAGTGTCGGTTTTATCCAGCGCAGCAGTATATGTCACAGCTGCATCCTGAATGACCTGAGTGATGCATTGCTCAGCTTTGACAATATACTCCTCCACTGGTTGACCATGGAGGATGTCAACTTTATCAGCAGGGAGCTCCTTCTGAATACTCACATTCTCCTCTGATGGGCATGGGTTGTTGAAGATAATGCTCTCAGTGACCATCTTAGAGGAGGCGAGAGATGAGTCGAGAAGCAGAGATCTGTATATTGTCGAGGTGGACATCTCTGGGTGCTTTATCACAGCAGCCACCTCCAAAATGGCCGACGGGCCCCGGAGGATGTCAGAGATATCCATGTCCTCAATGGTCTCTACCAGAGACGATAGTAGGTCTCTGGCTGCCAGGTTGGTAGGTCTCTGGTTCTCGAGCTCTGTTTTGATTGCTTGACAGGCAGTTACCAGAGCAACAACAGAGCGAGAACACAACTGCTTCAAGGTGGAGTCAGAAAAAGATGATGACAGATCTGTCATGGACATGGTGGAGAGTTGACTCTCAGAGACAAACGGGCTGAGTTTGACAGACACCTGTCTGACCAAGTCCCCAGCAAGAGCTCTCATATCTATTGCTCCACTAGCTGAGTTGTGGGAGCAGGCACTCTGTGGCCTTGACGGGTTCCTGTTATCCAAAAATCCTGTTATCCAAAAACCTCAAGTACAAGATCCACAACATCGGATGACACTTCTATCATTCTGTTGTCGGACAGAAATGTACTTGGATGAATGGTGCCTGCATTCACAGTCCAGTCGCAAATGGAGTTGTTGGACTGACTCTGGACTAGTGGAACTAGACAGGTTTCACTTGGACCTTGGCCAAAGAGCTCTGCCATTTTGAGCAGAACTGATCTTAAGACCTTCGACTTGGAAATGTTCAGCAGTGGGTCGTTGTTGGACAGTCTGGTGGATGGTCTGCTAGCCGATCTGTGAACCACTAGGCTTTGTATTTCTGCCGAAATGGCAGTTAGAAAATAGGTCAAGGGGCTGGTCGCTCTCCCCTCATTTCCTCCGTTGGTTTTAGCCTTGATGATGCTATCTATGATGATGACTATGACCTGTCCAGCCAGAGGACCCAAGATGGCCTCAAGCTCCCTCTCTAACTCAAGGGGAGACTTGTGGCCGAGCGCAATATGCTCTATGGCATGGGAATACATCTTAGAAGTCGCCATGCTTAGCATCTCTTGGGCAAACTGTTGACTTGCTGAGATACTTCCAGTCAGCAGAACTAGAGTTCCCTGACTGACACTTCGCATTAGCTCAGCCCATCTGGAGTTGAGAAGGTTTATAACCAACTCGACAATACCCATCATAAACTTGCCGTCCGTTGACATTTTGCTAGGTCTGTATTTCTCCTGTCTACTCCGTTTGGGCGGCGGTACGATGTCACCCTGCGACTGGCCGCTCTGGACCATGTCGAAGACAGAGTCCTCAGAGATGCCAAATACAGATCTCAGTGGTGCTGAGTGTGGTCTGTGTCTCATCTCTCTATCGCCACCCTCAGGTGAGGAGACATATCGCTCATTGTCCTCACTCAGCAAAGAGGTCAAACACCTGCAGAATGCACAATAGAAATTAATAATACATGGTAACAAAATAAAAAAATATGATCCAAGAATTTGGGACACAAACTCAACCTTGTTATTGTTATTCAAAGGAAGCATTGTGAACCATCTCAAACCACACTCAGTCCAAACATTAACATTTAGAGTAAACTTTTAGAGTGGTTGTGTAGTATCTAAGTAGTATTTCTCACTAAGTGGATCTGGAATGGATATTTGTACCTATAACAGGAAAGACCTGCAAAAAGAGGAGGGGATAGAGCTAGGTATCTGTGAGAGGAGGGGATAGGGCTAGGTACCTGTGAGAGGAGGGGATAGGGCTAGGTACCTGTGAGAGGAGAGGATAGGGCTAGGTACCTGTGAGAGGAGGGGATAGGGCTAGGTACCTGTGAGAGGCATGGATAGGGCTAGGTACCTGTGAGAGGAGGGGATAGGGGTAGGTACCTGTGAGAGGCATGGATAGGGCTAGGTACCTGTGAGAGGAGGGGATAGGGCTAGGTACCTGTGAGAGGAGGGGAAAGGCGTGGGAGTGCGTGTGCTGCAGGCGGTTCTGGCGCTGGTGCACCTGCTGGGTCCTCCACTACAGCTGAATCTGACGCTGCGGCCAAGAGAGGTCACCTCTCCTGCCTCATTACTTCCTGATCCAGAAGAGCTTGGCGAATCAGAGAGCTCTATCTGCATGGTGAGGTCAAGGGCGGGAACAACCACAGTGGATGTAGACTCCATCACCCATGCTACAATATCCATGCACTTGGCACTAAACTCATGTCTGCTCATCTGCAATGTTAAAAGACCATCCAGAGTTAGTTTGTTAAAGGGGCTGCACTGATATAAAACGTAGAACCATTTACTCAAGCTAGTCAATTAAAGCAGTGGTTCAGGATTAAAGGTCCTGCAGGATTTCCACAAATGAATGTTTGGTCCATTTTACCAACATTAACTACTTTAGAGGTGACTATAACTCACCCCGCACGCATATTCTCACTCAGCAGATTCCAATGGCTGAAAAGTAAATAAATGCAAGTACACAATGAACTACATGACATTACC